>NW_019268551.1:1421451-1463665 GCF_002738365.1 Cucurbita moschata | reverse complement strand
AAAAAAAAAAAAAAAAAAAAAAACTCACAACAGGAGTTCACAACAAACTACAAGAATGGACTCCAGTCCAAAAAAATTACACGAAGCTGAAAATTACAAATTACAAATTACAAAAAGCTGAGTTCTTTTATATTTTAAGAAGCTTTTATGACTCTATATGCTTTTAACACTTGATACTGGTTCAATCTGTTTGTTATCTTAAAAATGTTTAATTTGACCTTCTCTAGAACATGGAAAGGCTATTCAGTGAAGAAGGGTCCTAGTTATGCTCCAAGAAGGAAAAAGGCTGCGACAGATTTGACACGAGAAAATCTTCAGAGGTTTCCTATTTGCCTATTCTTGTTTCGTGCGTGGATTTTATTTTATGACAGTGTGCATTTGGTAACACAATTGCTCTCCATTCAGCTGTTAAAAGTGTTTCTATTTTTGTATTTATATATTTTAAAAAAAAACTGTGTATGCATCCGAGGTCAGTTCTTGAGACGGTATACAGTTTGGCATTAAAACTCTCATTTTCTACTTTCATCAATCGTTTTCTGTTTATTGTGAGTTATTGTAGGCTAAAATATGTGTGTGTTGTTGTTGGAGGAATGGCATTGCAACTGAAATGTCAATTATCGTGTCTAGTTTGCTCATTTGTTTCTAGTTCATGTATCTTGTATCAAACAGCCTTGGAAACTAATAGATTTATCTCATATTTTGCACTATCTAGGGGAGACTGGAGAGAACTAGAATTCAAGGAGTATAACTTTAATGCCAAAGGTCAGCCCCTTGAGGGTGGTCATCTTCATCCATTGCTGAAGGTAATAATACGTATATTTTGAAAAAAATGAAAACCCTTCATTTAATTAGAAAATTATTAGTCAACATTAAACACCTTTAAGTAAGGACATGCCTGAATGCTTATGGGTTAATAATTATGCCAGTATTGATGATCAAATTACCCAGAGCAAAAATTGCAATTATTTGTAGAATATGGAAAATGAATTCCTTAGTAGGAACTTGAATCTAGGGAATGTAGCACCTTTGATATTTTTTTGTTAGGCTCTTTTTAGTTCCTGTTTCATTCTCTCCCTTTGTGACCATTTGAACAATTTTCTTCCTTCTGATTAATCAATGAAAAAGTTTATTTCTTGTTTTAAGAAACAGAACTTTGTGACCATTGGGCTTTGAAATTAGATATAGGCAGATTGATGGTTGACACTGCCTGATTCTACATCGATCATGTTTCTTACCTTCCAATGATCTTTAAACTAGTTAGACTAGGTTGTAAATTTTTATTTCAGCACATATCGCGTTCAATTTTTTGATGCTTTCCCCCTTCTGTCTATGCATGCCTTATGTATCTGTTTATGTACTGAAATGGATTGCCTTTTGCTCTTAAAAAACTTTTAGGTCCGACAGCAATTAAAAAATATTTTTCGTCAAATGGGGTAAGTGATATATCTTATTATACTTACGCTTATCTTCTGTATTACTTTGTTGTTTTAAATAAAAATTTACAGTTATAGGCCTGTGTTTTGGTTTCTGATTTCAGATTTGAAGAGATGCCTACCAATAACTTTGTCGAGAGCAGGTAGGAGTTCTCCCCTGCTCCCTTTTTCTTGAATGATACGTTTTACATACATAGTTCTTTTTTTAAAATTACTGAATATATGTCAGTACTATACAAAGTTCAATACATTTTTTTTGTTTTTTCTACCTTGGTATAGCGTTATAATGGTCTTATTGTGATGTAAATCAAGAGGCTCCCCACAAACATTTTTAAGAGGCACACTTGACTCAACCTCACTTGGCATGCACCATAGTGAGATAAATCTTTTACAAACGCTCTTCTTTTAGCTTTTCTATTCTTTAGGCTTTATTATTTTGATTATTATTTAAATTATTATTATCGGAGAACTGATAGCATATTCTTCTTTCTTTTTCTCTTTTCTTTTATTTATATTTATATGACTTCTCTACATACATGATTATAACCTAACTCATCTTCACCAGTTGGACTTCTTTTTTGTAACCCTTGGATGTGTGGGGGTATCTAATCTCTCCTCTTTTTTTTTTTTTTTTTTTTTTTTTTTTTAAATCTCTTGATAATGAAAGTTCTGTTTCTTATATTTTAAAAAGTTAACTGTATATGCACGTGCATTAACTTCGGAGCTTGCTCCTAGAACCCAAGGAGGGGTTCGATTGGGAAAAGAAATGTGGCTTGCCTAAATATCTTTTCAAAACCTTATTAGCTTTTCTTTCTCTTCTGTACCAACAGCTTCTGGAACTTTGATGCATTATTCCAACCACAACAACACCCTGCCCGTGATGCGCATGATACTTTCTTCTTGCAAGGTTTCTTCCGTGATTGCTGAACATCAAAAGTTTTTTTTTAATTTTTTTCTGAATAGTTATTTGGTTTTACCTCTGTAGCTCCTGCCAGCACAAGGGAACTTCCTGAAGATTATGTGGAGCGGGTGAAACAGGTCCATGAGATTGGTGGTTTTGGATCCAAAGGGTGTGATATTCTGTTCTTCAAACTGTCACCTTTCTTTCTTTGCCTAGTATTTCCGAGATATTATTTTTTCTTGTGAGTGATTATTTGTATTATTCTGCCTCTTTCAGATATGGATATGATTGGAAACGAGAGGAAGCAAATAAGAACCTACTGCGAACTCATACTACTGCTGTGTCCTCCAGGATGTTATATTTGCTTGCACAGGTTAGTCATTGTTTGGTTTATATTCTATGTAGGCTTTGATAAATAATTTAATCAGTTCTGGTCAGCGTTCATGATTAAATACTGAAACAATGGGAGAATTGTTATGCATTAAAACATTCACAATTATTGGCTTTTGTTTTCAATCATATTTTCAAATTAAAACGTCCAAAAGCATTTGGATAAAATCATTGGAAAATAAGATTGAACTTGTCAAATTTTGATCTAAAGTTCAAGAGAATGTTAAATTCTCAAAATTTATTGATTTGAAACTGAAATAAAAATTATTAACTAAAAAAATTTGAGGGAGGTATGGCCTATATTCGACGAAGGAGAAAAACGAAACACTCCTCACCAAATGGAATTAGAGGTTTTACCATGAAGGCACCACCTTGTTGAGGAATCTTATAAAGAATCGGTCGCCCACCTTCTCCTTAGGGGCCATGGAAGTTTGTGAAAAAGCACCATAACCTCATCACCAACGACATTCGCCATAGGATCAGTGAGGGAGGAAACACATCTTTGTGGACCGACCCTTCTAACCCTTGGATTGTCAACACCATGCTAGCTATGATGTATCCTCTTTTCTATGGACTATCACAATGTAAGACAATCAAAGAAACATGGAAAGATGACAACAAATTTTAGGACTTGCAGCTCGATAGAAACCTGAAAGATAACAAGATACCGAATGAGCCAGATTAATTCACCTAAAAGATAGCAAAGATACAGAATGAGCCGATTTAACTCAATAGTGTTCTCTCAATTAGCAAACTCATTGGAATAGCTTCCTAATGCTGACAAGGCCTTCTCATCCTTAATGATGGATATGGGAGAAAAGACAAAAGCCATAAAGCCTACACTAACCAAGACAATATGGAAAATAAATCACCCAAAAAACCAGAAAATCGTGCACAAAATCATTAGCACAAAGGGAATCCTACGGAAAAAAAAAAAAAAAAAAGGGGAGAATGCCCTTCATGACCCAATTTCCCAATTGGTGCCCTTTATGCAATAGAGACAACGAATCACAAAACCACGTATTTATGTAGTAACTTATTCTTATAACTTATGGATAAAGATTCTAGTACTTTCAGATGACACCTCACTTTCATGGAGAGGTGGATTTATTGGACTTGGTCTTAACATACCACTCCTTCAAAAGTGCAAAAGTTTTGTTATGTCCCAACCTCATTAGGGCTCTCTTTTGGAATCTCTAGAAAAAGCGAGATAAAAAGGTTCATGGAAAAGAAACAAACTTATATTGGATCTTCGACAATATTGTTTATCGTGACATTTCATGGTGTAAATTGTTTAATACTTTTGCTTCCTATTATCATACCTCATTCATTGTTAATTGGGAAGGTCTTTTGTAAGCTTCACGGATAGCACATCCCTTTTGTAAATTTCAAACGCCAATGAAATAATTCTCTCATTAAAAAAATTGAGAATATAATTATCTTAATTTAACCATGAATGTAATTTACCCAAATTAGATTTCAAGAAGTAATGTCAATTAAACCATATTGACCTCCAAGATAAACGTAGTTTTACCTGATATGCATTACACTTATCCATTTTTCCTGATCCTCAATGTAACCACAACCGGGGGGCTGTGTTCTTCCAGACGTTGGAGATTTAATAGTTTCTGGAAGCTAGTGGAAGAAAAAATATTCAGAATGAGGAAGGACTCTATGATTTATCTAATTTGCTGACGTATTTCCTACCTGAGTTAGAATTCCTATTAAGACGGACATTATGTCGCAACAAAGGTGGATTATTTTTGGGGTGATTCCTTGGGTAGCGAAACTAATCCTCTAAGTTGTCTGGTCAATTAAATTAAAAGAAAGGGATGGAGATTCGTATTGTCTATTTGTTAAGCCACTAAATTCTACTTCTATCGCAGATGATTTTTCCGATGCTTGTACTAGCTCTTGGTCTTTTATCAGTTTCCAATTTCATTTCTTATTTTTATTTTTTCATTTCCCCCCAAATTATCTGGCGAGGTTGTTTCCTTGAAATATCTCTTTCTTCTCAATATTTGTCACAGAAACCATTTGCCCCCAAAAAGTACTTCTCAATAGACCGCGTTTTCAGAAATGAAGCAGTAGATCGAACCCATCTTGCTGAATTTCACCAGATAGAAGGTATTTATGATTAATACATTGGAACTTTTTGACAATTCTCATTTCTTAAATCTATCTATATTAAATTAAATACAATAAAATATATAAAAGTGCGAAGAAAGGAGAAGCTTTCTTTTCTATCTCCTCTTTCATCCACTGTCTTCAATTATTTTTAAAAACATTTTTTTTAATCTAATTTAGTATGTTGTCTTCATTTATTTTGTTTATTCAATTAAATAAATATCAATAAAAAAGATTTAATATGATAATGTAGACGATAAAACTTATGTTTTCATTTTTTTCATTTTCCTATATTCTTGTATTTTGTCTTTTATTTTTACATAAACGTAAGAACATTTATTTTAAGATTTATAAATGAAAGTAATATATAATTCAATATTTTAATTTTTTTTTTCTTGTGATCTTGACTCTTGAATGAATTTGTTTCGGGTTTCCAATAAAATCTTCAATAATTATAATGGTAGAAATAAGTTATATATATATATATTGTTTAAATGTGATATGTCCATTTATCCTTGTAAAGTTAAGAATCTTATAACACCTATGTTTGGGATTTTGTTTTGAATTTGTTTTGTGACTATCAGTAAGTGTTGATCCTTTTGGATTGGAGTCCCATTTTCGTTCGATCGTCTTTTTGTATGCATTTTTTCATCCATCCTTCTCATTGAAAACTCGGTTTTTCATTTAAACAAAAAGACTGTTCATTCAAATAATTTATAATGTTATTCTAAAAAATCAATTACAAATGTGATAAAAACCGTGTCAAAACAATGAAGAGACGATTTTGTTTATTAGTGTCTATTTAACACGTAATGTTCAATTATATACTGATTTTTAATTGGAAAATTTTATTGAACTCATCAAACTTTATTTTTTCATATAAGCTAAATAGACTTTTACGGACCAGTATACTGAATTTCTCAGTTATATTTCAATAATCAATCGGAAATGTAAATATTTGCCTCTGGTTTTTAGGGTTGATATGTGATCGAGGACTTACTCTTGGAGACTTGATTGGAGTATTGTATGACTTCTTCTCTCGTCTAGGTAACCAATTAATAGTAGCACATTGTATGCCTAAATAATGTTTGAAAGGAAACAATTGGATTATTCAAGTGCATATTCCATTTTCAGGCATGTCCAAGCTACGCTTCAAGCCTGCTTATAACCCATATACCGAACCCAGCATGGAAATTTTCAGGTGACTGAACTACTGAATCACTTTGAAATTGCTGTTGTTATGCTAGATTCGTTCTCTCCATGTGTTTGATGCATTATATTTTTCAGTTATCATGAAGGCTTTAAGAAATGGGTGGAAGTTGGAAATTCAGGAATGTTCAGACCCGAAATGCTGCTACCTATGGGGCTTCCAGAGGATGTCCGTGTTATTGCATGGGGTCTTTCACTCGAGAGGTAAGATTCTCATGTCTCATTAAATGCCAAATGCATTTGTTTTTTACTTGGTCCCAGAAGTGTCTTGGCCTCGTTCCTAACTTTTATGAGGTTTGCGCTCTGATATTAACGTTTAAATATAGTTTTGGTCATATTAAGTTTCCATGAATTTCCTAAGGTCTTGCACTTTTTAAATTGCGGTTTTTAAATGTAAGGCCTTGTTCCAAGGAGCAGAATTGAAAATGTAGAGAATATTTAGAATCCAATTACTTTTTAGATGAACAATAAAATGATGATTATTTTCTCTTGCATCTGTCCATGAACCAGACCAACCATGATCTTGTACGGTGTCGATAACATTCGCGATCTCTTTGGCCACAAGGTATCCCTTATAACTCCGTCTTAACCACAACCTTAGAAAATCCATCATTATAATGTATCTGAATGAATCTCTGTTTGGTTACCCCATATTCTTATATTTCTCCAGGTCGATCTTGGTCTAATGAAGAAAAATCCGATATGCCGCCTTGGCATCAATGCAAGTTGAGCGAATCAAGCCCAAGAAACACCCATTTGATCTTTCATTTTGGTTTATGTTGACCAGCAGAAGGCTAACTTGATCGTTCAAATTCTCCTTCTTGCTTAAATTGGTAAGTACTCATTCATTTACTTGAAAAGCCTATTGCATCGACACCTCGTTTAATGAATTATTGAGCCAATGGTAATTCAATTGACAAAAACATGACCTGCTTGAATTGAGGTTCCATATTCTCTTTATATGTAAGTTTTGACTTTGATTAATTTATAATTGAGACGTAGATTGGTAATTGGGTGCAGCTTTTTCTAGCCTACCCTTCTCTTGAGATTGGATTTAATTATCGATGTTTATCGCTTAACTGCCGTAATAGAGGACAACTACTTGTGAACCCTTTTTCTTTGTGTTGACGTAGCCTTTTCGACTTTTTTTTCTTATGTTTCCTTGGATTGATTGATAATACCTAATTTGAATGCGTTAAATGCCCTCTCTCAAAAACATGTGGTCGAGGTGTCGCACGAGGAAAATCGTGGTTGAATGGAACTGATATCTTTAGATGTTGAAGGGTGAAATCAAACTATTCATCAACGTGGATTGATTTAGTTTTGAGTTCTACTTATGTGGCTAATAAAATTTTCTTGCGCCACCAATATCATTATTGTTCATGTTAAATTAGAGTCTTGATTCGTATCTAATAGATTTAAATATCATTATTGTTCATGTTAAATTAGAGTCTTGATTTTTGTAATGAAAGTTTGAGTTTTTATTTTGTGTTCGGTCAATATGTAAACTTTTCAAAATTGTTGAACTTTTATTACATTTTTAAAATTCAATGACGAATATGGAAGTATACAGATAAAAGTTCACGGACTAACATTGATTTTGAAATATTTTATAAACTACCCTACATTTATTGATATTGTTCAATGTGGCCCCTAAGTTGAAGTGGACAAACAGAAATGGTACGGTCTGATGGTCTGATGTATAGTGCAGAAGAATGACTTTTTCCCTCTTATCCAGACAGGAAAAAAACTAAAGTATTGGGTTCTGTTTGATAATAGCTAAAAGACATGTTTGGTTTCCTTGTGATACTAAAAGGAAATGAATAAGTACCAAAAATTTGGCTGTCATGTGTGTGATAAAGGGTGGCCCTCTCTCTATATGACCTTGACTTCTCAATAATTGTCCTTTCCTACAGTATATTTGTCAGAGATCTCTCAGGAGGGATAAAAGAGAACTATCTTTTCATATAGTGTAATTGTGAGAGATCTCACATCAATTGGAGAGGAGAACGGAACATCATTTATATGATGGAAACCTCCATTAGCATACGCGTTTTAAAAACTTTGAGGAGAAGCCTGCAAGGGAAAGCCCAAAAAGGATAATATTTGCTAGCGGTGGGCTTAGGCCGTTACAAATGGTATCAAAGCCAGACATCGGGCGATGTGCCAGCGAGGAAACTGTTCTCCAAAGGGGAGTAGACACGAAGCGCTGTGCTAGTAAAGACGCTGGCCCCAAAAGGGGTGGTTTTGGCAGAGGGGTGGATTTGGCGGGGTGGAGGGTCCCACATCGATTGGAGAAAGGAATGAGTGACGAGGATGCTGGATCCTGAAGGGGGGTGGATTGTGAGAGATCCCACATCGGTCGGAGGGGAGAATGAAACACCTTTTATAAGAGTGTGGAAACTTCAAACGTGTTTTAAAAACCTTGAGAGGAAGTCCGTGGGAAAAAACCCAAAAATGACAATATGTGCTGATGGGCTTATGTTGGGACAATATTGGACTTAGAGAGCGTAGAGGTTTAAAGTCTGAAGTTGTTTAATCTACAAAGTTGCTTAGTTTAGGTTAAAGAAATCTTTGTCGGGGTGTAGACTTTAGAGCTTCTTCAAGTGGAATAAATAAATTAGGGTAAAAAAAACTCGACTAATCAAATGTAGAATTGGGTTAAAAATTCAACTCTACCCGACTCAACTTAGTGGTCCAAGCACCCTAAATGTTTCGAGTTATTATCTTTGTACTCTTCAAACCTTCCAACTCTTCCTTCCTTCATTATTGTAGTAATTTAGTGCTTTGAGCCTTACCAAAAATATATATTTTTTAAAATCATTTTAAGAGTTTATGTACAAATAAGGTTGAATAGCAAACAAAAAGAAAAAAAAAAATAATACGATAAAATTTAAGATGATTGATTGGACTTAGAACAAGTACAAATGACCCGAAACGATGTGGTAATGTTTGTTTCTCAATTTTCATTTTAGATCACTGTCACATCATTTCAAGTGTCAAATATGTTCGAGTAAATTTCTACTTTAAAGATATTTTTAAACATTTATTGAAATGATTACGAGTAGTAGTACAACTTTTTTAAATGAAGAGTCGTCTTGTAATTTAGCCTTTAAATAATTGACAGTGGGACGAGGACCTAGTTTGGATCAAGCCGTAGCATGTTCTCATCCTCATCCCTTCTAGAAATTCTCACCTTTTGTAATGTGTGTATCGACTTTGAAATTTCGAGGAAATTTTTTTTTGTACGTCTAGTTAAATCGTATGTGTCAACAATATAAAAAATCCAAATATTCGAATATCTTATTTTTCATATATTTACATAATTTTAAAAAATTAAATTGAGACGAGGATATAGTTTGAATAGGCTTTGAAACATGATTTTTATATTAAATGGACGAAAAAAATCAACTTTTATTTATAAACTTATTTATCAACGTTCGCTATGAACTTTCAACTTTTAAAAAAATCTAGTATATCTTTACGAGTCATAAAACATATATACGGTACAAAGTTCATCGGTCAATATTTTCGTTGAAATTTATTATTCCGTAATAATCTTAATTTTGTTAAAACTTATTTTATTGAAATTAGTAAATTTACAAAAAAAACCTCTTATATTACTTTTTGTTAAAATTAGGAAAAAAATTTGAACATTTATTTAACTTTATGGTCACTAAATTAAAACTTTATAATAAAATTTTAATAAAGTAATAAATTTAGGTATCTGTCACCTCCATAGGGTGGGCATCCATAGACCCTATATGGTAGAAAATTTATTTCACACGTGGCAATCATTTATTTTTTTCTAATTGTTTTTTTTACAAATAATCTATTAAATAAATATAAAGTTTTAATATTTTTTCTTATTTTTCCAGTTTTAGATAAAGAATAAATAGATAGTTTTAGACAAAATTGTAAGCCTCACATTTCAAAATGATTGAAGCTTTTGAAAATTGTAATGTTTTTTTTTTTAATTAAAAAAAAAGTGAGGAGACAAATATATGAAGATAATGATCTTGGTAATCTTGTGGGTCTTCAATAAAGTAATTTTAGGGGACATGAAACTATTCCTATACCCATTTAGAAATTATTTTCAAATTAAAATAGATTATTTTACGTATCGGGTCGTGTAATCATTTCTTATTATGTAGACATGTCGAAAGTATAATCCCTTTAATTCATGTTCTATTTTTAAGTTAGTTGAATAATTATTATCGGTATGAGAAAATATGTCGAGCTACATGATGACTCTAGTGCTCTCTTGCATTTTTACGATGTGGTTTGATTACAGACCTACTTTGGGATCCCACGTCGATTGGAGAGAGGAACAAGGGACAGTGAGGATGCTGAGCTTTGAAGGGGGTGGATTGTGTGATCCTACATCAATTGAAAAGGGGAACGACATCGATTGGAGAGGGGAATGGGTGCCAGCGAAGATGCTGGACCCTAAAGACAGAGTGTGTTGTGAGATCCCACATTGGTTGGGGAGGAGAACTTTTACGACCCAGATCCACCACCCCACATTAGGAATATCTAAGTCGATTTCGTACGTGTCAGGTTTCTCGCTGTTCCCCGAAGGGAGGTAGACACGAGACAGTGTGTCAGTAAGGACGCTGAGCCCTGAAGGAGGGTAGATTTGGGGGCGATCCCACATCGATTGGAGGAAGAAAAGAGTGCCAGCGAGGATGCTGAGCTCCAAAGGGGGTGGATTGTGAGATCCTACATCAATTGAAGTGAGGAATGACATCGATTGGAGAGGGAATGGGGGAGTGGATTGCGAGATCCCACATTGGTTGGAGAGGAGAATGAAGCATTTAAGGGTGTTGAAATCTCTCCCTAACCAATGCGTTTTAAAAACTTTAAGGGGAACCCTGAAAGGGAAAGTCTAAAGAGAACAATATCTACTAATGATGGGTTGAGGAGGAAAATGAAGCATTTAAGAGCGTGAAAATCTCTCCCTAGCATACACGTTTTATAAACTTTAAGGAGAAACCCGAAAGTGGAAGTCTAAAGAGAACAATATCTACTAGTAGTGGGTTGGGGAGGAGAAGGAAACATTTAAGGGCGTGAAAATCTCTCCCTAGTATACACGTTTTAAAAACTTTAAGGGAAAACCCGAAATGAAAAATTCAAAGAGAACAATATCTACTAGTGGTGGGTTGGGGGAGGAGAACGAAGCATTTAAGGGCATGAAAATCTCGCCCTAGCATACATGTTTTAAAAACTTTAAGGGGAACCCAAAAGTGAAAAGTTCAAAAAGGACAATATCTTAACGGTGGGCTTATGCTCTTACAATTAGATCATATCCTCACTCACATGCTTACTCGAAATGATTGAGTTACCAACAAGTCTTTTTTAGTTATCATATGTTTAGGATCACTCTCATTCAGATATGGTATCGATTTATGTATGTACTCCTCTTTTGTTCGGGTGTCACACCCAACAAAAAATAATAATAATAATAACGAAAAAGGAAGTAGATGATATTCCTATCTTTATTCTTCATATTATTTTAAAAATGTTGGCCTTAGAAGAGTCTTGAATGCATTGTTGGCCACATGTTAGATGCGTAGTCTAATTTACCATTATCTCAAGATTTTTTTATTTTATTTTATTTATTTTATTATTATTATGTCATTTTGCCTCAAAAATTTTAATTATTGCTACATGCATTTATTTTACTAAATCCATTAAATGCTTCTAGAATAAGCTATTTAACCTATTAAATAATAAACATGACAATTTTGACGTAAAAATAAAAATAAATCATAATTTATTAATTCACAAATAGATTAAATACAAAATTGAAAGGGTAAAATCCATAATTTCGTAAATTTTAATATAAATATTAAATAAATTAAATACAACTTATTAAAAAAATTACTATCTGTGAATATATTAAATATTTTTAAATTTAGTAATATTCAACATAATCGAGTAAATTTATTGTTTCATTTGAAATATAAAATAAAATTGGAGGATAAAAATTATTAAAAATTTTAATATTTTGTTTCAACTTTTTCACCGAAAGTAAAAATCATTTGGTAAATTTTGTTAGGCTGTCAAAAAAATAAAATTACTCCAACTTTCAACTCAGTCATTTCCCATTTTACCCATTTATTATCATGATTATTCATCATGGAATCTTAGAGATTAAAAAACTTTATATTTAACCTTTTCTTTTTGTTTTTTTTAATATTAAAATATCATTTTAATTTATATGCTAATTTTAGTATCTTTATTCCAATATTTCTTACCATTTAGTTTAAATTAATTTTTATCTAATTCGACTAAAAAAAAATAGAAGGTATGACCTAGACTCGTATCAATTTATCGAGTTCGATTCTTCTATAAAGCTGCTGCAGCTCAAGATCAACATGACCTACTTGTATATCAAGATGTTGCAGATCAGTATGAAGTCAATGATGAAGCTTTAATAACTCCGACCAAACCATCGTGCACCAAACGATTTACTCTTGATATCGACTTCATAACGAGGAGAGTCAATCGTCAAATACTCGAGATCATAGACAAAATGTGAGATCCCACATTAGTTGGAGAGAAGAATGAAACATTCCTTATAAGGGTGTGGAGACCTCTTCTTAACAAACACATTTTTGAACCGTGAAGTTGATGGTAATACATAATGGGTCAAAGCGGACAATGTCTACTATAACAGTGGGGACATTGAGCCGTGTGTCTTTTAGGACGTTGGTCCCAAACTGTGTAGATATTAAATAAGTCTTTTGTTATTATTATTATTATTATTTGGGTCGAAGTCTTTATTTATAATATTATTAAATATTCATGAGACATGTTGGTTGAAATAATAAATGATCATTTAACACCCGACTTTAAAAATAAAATAAAAAAACCAAATAATCAATAATTAAAATTTATACAATGCATTTGAGTTTAGTGTCAAATCCCAATGTAATATGTCGGCATTTCAATTTGATATTAATTATACGAAAAGAAATTAGATTTTTAGTTTAAGGTTTGAATTTTTCGACTAATGTTTCGATTATTGACGTGTTATACTTATAATTATTAATTTTTATTTTATTTTATTTTTTCGTTGTCACGTCATTTTTTTTTTCTTTTTTGTCGGTCTGTTGTCATCGAGGACGAACGAGGCACGAGAGGAGAGATAAAAAGAGAGAAATAATTAAAATTTTAATATTACTTTTTTTTATTTAAAAATAATAATTACGTTAAATTAAAAATAATAAACATTTTACTCAATGGATAAAGGTCACAAAAGGCACGTGAATATCACGTGAGTGAAACTTTTTTTTTTCACGTGATGCATCCTTCGGCGCTAATTACTTTCTTTTTATTTTTTATTTTATTATTATTATTTTTTTTAATAATTAACCTTTCCCAATTTATTACTATTTTTAAATAAATAATAAATGAAATGAGAATCTAAATTTTTAATTTTGTCTATTTTAAATTTTTCAAATTTAAAAAAGATTTAATATGAGAATAAAATTTTAATTTTCTATTTAATAAATCTTTACTTTTAAATTTTAAATTTACTATCTACGTAATATTCTATTATATTATTTTTAATATAATAAAGAAGTTAATTTTAAGATAATTAAAAATGATATATATTTATTAAATACATAATTAAAATTTTTAAAAATTATTAGAAATTTATAAAATTTGAAGTTTGTTCTATTTAGAAAGAAAAAAAAAAGAATAGATTCTTTGGTTGGTATTATCTCTTGATCGTGAGTAGGTCTCAGCTCGACTGAGTTTCGTGTTAAAAGTTAGAAGTGATCTGAGCATTTGTTTTTTTTTTTTTTCCCTTAATTCGACATAATATAGACTCTTGTGCCTTGACACATGTTCTGCGGTGGTTAGGTCACATAAAAAATCGTGATTCGACTCGGTATTTTCAATAATATAAAACAAAAACAATGATTTAATAAGAAATTTATTTGGAAATGTCTAAAATAATATTAATAAAAAAAAACTCTTTTTTAAGTAATATTGATAAAAACTAATAAATTGAATTTTTTTATTTGTTATTTTATCCATTTCCTTATTGGCCACTGTGGTAGGGTGTATCATAAGGAGATGGAGCTTCACACACCTGATAATTACGTTTAAAATACTTAAAATACAATTAACGAACTAACTACCAACTCAAGCTGGATTAACTTCCCAAACAATGAATTTACGAAAATACCCTCCATACATGAAATAACTCAAATACTTTATATTGTCTATTTATAAATTTTTAAAAAACCCAATTAAATTACAATTAAGAAATCAAATATTTTATTTTCGAGAAAAAGAATATTATTAATTTGGAATAATTAAAACAATCATTGGATATTCATTTTATTATGGTATTTTCTTGTATATGTCTATAAAACATAATGATTTTTTTTTATTTTTTTAAATTAAAAAAAATGGCATCCAACAAAATAAATAGAGCCATAGTTTATTATTTTTTTCTTTTTGATAATTCCAAAATGAGTTAAAATTTCACAATCATAAAAAAAATATAGACATCATGAAGGACTCATTTATTCTAGTTTGTCGTGTGGGAAATAGTTGAAAAATGTATGCCTTCTCACCAACTATAAAACTACGTGAGGAGGAAAACGAAATATTTTTTATAACGGCGTAGAAACTTCGAGAACATCCGAAAAGTCTAAAAAGAACAGTGTTAGTGCGAGGACGCTAAGCTTTGAAGAAGGATGAATTGTGAGATCCCACATCAGTTGAAGGAAGAACAAAACATTTTTTTTATAAGGGTGTGGAAACCTCTCTTAATAGATGCGTTTTTTTATTAAGAGTTCAGTGGTTTATTACTGAAAATTGTATTTCATATCTACCATTATAAATTGTGGGGACTCTAATACAGTCGTACAAGACAAAAAAAAAAAAAAAAAAAAAAAAGAATAAGAAAATTTGGGCTAACTCAAAGGTTGAGATTGTATGTACCATTTATATGATCTTATAATAGGAAAAACACAATAGTGAAAATTTAAAAAAGACAATATCTGGTTAGTGCTGGCTCGAAGAGGAGTAAATTGTAAGATCTTACATCGGTTGTGAACGAGAACAGACTATTATTTATAATGGGAAAATCTCTCCTTAACACAGACATGTTTAAAAAAGCACACATTTTTATGTACAGAAACATTGTATTAGTTGTTGGGGTTGACTATCCACAAGAGAAGTGGGAAAAAAAATCATGGTCTAAAACGAAATGAAGATGGGAAAAGTTTGATGCTTTAAATGGAAGAGAGGAATTGTTTTTTCTTAAAAAATTTGCGTATTTGGAGATGTTTATCTATAGGGAAGGCCACTAAGCCGGTGCCCTGAAAAAGCAATATTGATCTCTTGCATATTCCCTGGTCCGTGACGTTATATGTGAGCTGCTGGGGCTGCACCTGCTCTTCATATCCTTCGCTCTCCCTCTCTCTCCCTCTCTCACTACTCTATAGTCAGGACCGGGAAGAACAAGGGCTCTGTTTCACAAGACCAGACCCATTGCCTCTCTCTGCAAACCTTGTAATGTTGTTTTCATAGCCTTATTTGTCTTTGTTTTTTGTGGGGTTTTTGTTCTTGTTGTTTGCATGAACGAGTTGGGATTTTAGTGTTTTTCTCTGTTTTCCCCCTTTGTTTGTCTTGGATTCACCCAAATGAGTGAAGAATCATAAACCCTTTTGTTTTTTTTTTCTGTTTAATCGATGAGTTTCTTGCATGGTCTTCCCTGTTTTGTGGAGATCTTCTCCATTCTTATGGAAAATCCTTTCCTCACCTCTGAAAAATGAATGGTTTCAATGTTAGATCTCTTTATATACTATCAGCTACTCAACCAGTCATGTCTGTTTAGCTTAGATCAATGGCTGATGACATGATCCTGAGAGTTCCAATGGACAACATGTTTTCCCTGTCGGATCTTCATGTTCTTTATAGAACAAGCAATGATGAGTTGTGATTTGAAGTGTTTTGGGTTATGCAGAAGTTGCAGAGAGTTCATTTGGAGCTGAAAAGCGGCGATTCGAGAAACGATGCGCTACGAGCTATGGTTTGCACTGC
Organism: Cucurbita moschata; assembly: GCF_002738365.1. Lineage (NCBI taxonomy): Eukaryota > Viridiplantae > Streptophyta > Magnoliopsida > Cucurbitales > Cucurbitaceae > Cucurbita > Cucurbita moschata. The sequence goes on along the minus strand of NW_019268551.1, from coordinate 1,447,534 downwards.
TAGTGATTTACAGGGGTGGAAGGATTTTCCTAAGGACCTTAGAGTTCTTCTCCTTGATGGAGATAGCAGTTCTTCAGCTGAGATAAGAACAAAGCTTGAGGAAATGGAGTATGTTGGTGAGACATTGCTTGCCTTCATCCTTGTTCTTCGCTAAAAAATCTTTCCCCATTTGGAATTTTTGCCTAATTTATCAATTGACTTGCTTGATTTAGTGTTTTTATGTCTTGGTCCCCATTTCCACTAAGCTTTCTTCCTCCTTTTTTTTCGTTTTTTCTCTCTTTTCGCTCTTTCGTTGTTTTAGATGTTGCTTGGTGTATAATGGTAGAAAACATTCATAGATCAATCTTGGTTTTAGAAGAGAAACGTTACCAATTGAGTGATTCATGTCGAAACTATTGTGTTAAGTAGTAATGTAACCCGCCTGAGCCCACCGTTTGCAAGTATTGTCCTCTTTGAGCTTACCCTTTTGGGTTTCCTTCAAGGTTTATAAAACGTGTCTATTAGGGAGAGGTGTCCACAGTCTTATAAAGAATGTTTCGTTCTCCTGCCCAACTGAGTGGGATCTCACAATCCACCCCTCTTTAGAGCTCAATGTCCTCGCTCACATTCGTTCCCCTCTCCAACCTATTCTGAGATTCTACATCGGTTGGGAAGGAGAACGAAACATTCTTTACAAGGTTGTGGGAACCTCTCCCTAACAGACGCGTTTTAAAAACCTTGAGGGGAAGTCCAAAGAGGGCAATATCTGCTAGCGGTGGGTTTGGGCTGTTATAAGTAAATTTCACGTCGGAAAATATACTCGAAAGAATTAGGTGCTCTAATCGCACTGCTATTTTTTGAGCTGTGAAGAGAGGTCTTCTCATTTAGATGTTTTTGTGCATATATCTGAAGCCTTTTAACACATATTCATTACAGTTGTGACTTACTACAATGAGAATGATGCATTGTCAGCCATTTCGAGCAAACCCAATACCTTTCATGTCGCCATTGTGGAGGTAATGGTCGACAACTGATCTAAATACCTTAAGTTCATTCTATTTTCGCTGGAAGATGTGTCGAGCGGGTGGATCACCGTGGCATATTTATGAAACTTCTTTAGTTGATCAAGTCGTAGTTACTTTTCTAATGGCACGATGTTGCATTTGGTTAGGTAACGACGAGCAGTCACGATGGGAATTTTAAGTTTCTTGAAGCTGCTAAGGACTTGCCTACCATTAGTATGTTCAGGAGTCCCAATCTTGTTGTTTTTATTAGGACTAAACTATGTTCGTTGCGTACGACTTCGTGGCTTCTAATGTGAAAGTTTTGTTTTGAACAGTGATTTCGAATATCCATTGCCTAAGCACGATGATGAAGTGCATAGCGGTAGTTTTACTCGAACTTTTTAAGTGTTTCTGCCTTTCTACTTAAATTAAAAATTGATATCGAACATTTGTGATGGACTGTTTTCAGCTCGGTGCGATTGAGTTCCTTCAGAAACCGCTCTCAGAGGACAAACTGAGGAATATTTGGCAGCATGTTGTTCATAAGGTCAGTTTGAACTATTTTCAAAACGATTATCAGTAGTGAAGAATGCTTTAAGCTTCGAGTTTTTCTGATCCGTTAATCCTAAGCAGGCGTTCAATGCAGGCGGTAGCGCCGTTCCCAGTTCTTTAAAGCCTATCAAAGAATCCGTTGCCTCCATTCTGCACCTAGAATCAGAAAACAGTGAAAACAATAATCCAGTCCCGAAAGAGTTAGAAATATCGAGCGGTGATGATGACAATGATCGTGAACTACTAGAAGGAAGTGATAAGTATCCAGCTCCTTCAACTCCTCAGCAGAAGCACGGTATGCGGCTGGTGGACGATGGCGACTGCCAGGATCAATTGAACTGCTTGCTCGAAAAAGAGTGCGTGGAGCAAGACGGGGAATCTAAATCTGTCGAAACTACTTGTATCAATTCGCTTGGTGAAGGCACTTCCCAAGTGGAGAACACTCAGTTACCTGACAAAGAAGGAATAAAAGAGGAAGAGAACTCTGCTGATGGCTGTGGGGCTGCGAGTAACGACGATCACGAGATACATGATCAAGACATCATTAGCAGTTCCGAAGAAAACAAGAGCAAAGCATGTGGTCTCGGTAATTCGAGTGGGACGAAAGTTAGTAGGAAGAAGCTGAAGGTATTTACCCTCGAACTTAGATGTATATATCCTTTATTTCAATGTCTCCTTGGAAAGTTCTTTGGACTTCATGTTGTTTGTCTTGCGATCAGGTAGACTGGACACCCGAACTGCACCGAAAGTTCGTACAGGCAGTGGAACAACTCGGAGTGAATCAAGCAATTCCTTCTCGAATTCTCGAGCTGATGAAAGTTGAAGGCTTGACAAGGCATAATGTAGCAAGTCATCTTCAGGTTAGAATCAAACTTGCTCTCACAGTTTCCGTTTATACTCTTGGTTTACGTCTTCCTTTGTGCAAAGACCTCTTTACTAGTTGTGTAACAACCCAAATTCACCGCTAGCAAATACTGTCCACTTTGGCCTGTTATGTATCATCGTCAGCCTCATAGTTTTAAAGCGCGTCTGTTAGGGAGAGGTTTCCATACTCTTATAAGGAATGCTCTATTCCCCTCTCCAACCGACGTGGGATCTCACAATCCACACCCCCCTTGGGGGCCTAGCGTCCTCGCTGGCACACCGTCCGGTGCCTGGCTCTGATATCATTTGTTACGGGTCAAAGCGGACAATATCTGCTAGTGATGACCTTGGGATGTTACGGCTTAAAGTTTTAAGTTTTTTGCGGTAGAACTTGGCTCCTGATATTTATTGTTTGTTCTCAAGCAGAAGTATCGGATGCACAAGAGACATATCTTGCCAAAACAAGACGACTCGAGTTGGTCTCATTCAAAGGATCCAATGAGGAAGAACTGCTATCCACAGAGACCTGTGATGGCCTTCCCTCCTCCTTATCATTCAAATCATGTAATGCCAGTGGCTCCGATCTACCCGCCGTGGGGACATATGGCGTGCCCCTCGCCCAGTGTCCAAATGTGGGTGTCGCCCGGTTATCCGTCCTGGCAACCACAAGAAATTTGGCCATGGAAGTCATATCCTGGGGTAATATTCCTACTACAAAAAAACTAGCACACATGATCAGAAGTACTTTTGTAGGAATTTAAGCAATTTTTAGCTTCTAAACATGTGATTATGCTTTTAGATGTATGCTGATGCATGGGGTTGCCCTGTGACACCACCTCCTCATAGCCCTCTCCCTTCTCATCTACCTCAAGTGGGTATACATTTATTTTCATATCCAACAAACATGTGCCTGTTGATTATTAGATTCATCTGATAAGCTCATGTTTTCCACATTCTTCCTGGAATCAGCAGCCTATTTTCAGATTTGAAAATGCCGACGCACACGATAAAAGCTATGGCATTGCATTCAACCCGATCGAACTTCAACTGGTAATACAACATTGTTCTTATTCATCTCTTTGCACTTTTTTTTTTCCAAGACTTTTGTCTCTACTGTTCTCTCGTGAATCATTTGTCACGATTACGTTTATGTGAACACAATTCAACGAGAGGTCGATTCCCAAGAATCCTGTAAAAAAAGACATCAGTACGAGAGTCGAAAACGAAATATCAGAGATAACTTTGTTTTTGTTGATATAGGCTGATGAAGAAATTGACAAAGTGGTGAGAGAGGCAATCAGTAAGCCATGGTTACCATTGCCTTTGGGGCTAAAGCCACCTTCAACAGAAAGTGTACTGTCTGAGCTCTCAAGACAAGGCATCTCAACCGTCCCTTCTCAAATCAACGGCTCTAAACTACTCCAATAACAGTCCATCAAAAGCTCATTTGGGCCCTTCCACTGTCTGAGCTGATATGGACCATCTGATTTTCATCATCTGCAATAAAAAAAAAGAAAAAAGAAAAAAGAGAGGGAAGGGACAAGTGGAGCCCAAAATCAAGATTGGCACGTGCAGGGTCGTGTGGGGGTGTCCTTAAAAAGTGGGGCTGTGATCCACTGTTTCATCAGTCCATTGTGCAATGGACGACTGAGGAAGAGCCACGAAGGTGAGTTTGAGAACACAAGTTTGAGGTGTGGCTGTGAGGATAGCAGAAAAAGGAGGGGGGTGGTGGGTTGGTGAGTGTTGGAGTAGTGGAGGATGAAATAATTGAATTCATTAGATTTTTTTAGAGAGAGAGAGAGAGAGAGAGAGAGAGAGAGAGAGAGAGAGGGAGAGGAGATGAGATGATGATGGTGATGTGTTCTTTTCTGATGGGACCATAATTTGAGACTTTCTTCAATAATGTAAAATGACTATGAACTTTTGGTGCCATACTGTTTGTTTCCTTTAGGATAATAAAGTTTTGATAGGAACTGTTTTGTTTTGTTTTGTTTGTCCAAATTTTTTGTTGGCCACAAAGAAAAAGTTGAACATCAACTGTCATCAACTGAATGATTCAGGAATGGGATGAAGATGATAGAGAGGAGGATTCAACTCGTTTAGACATGTTTTTTCTTACTAAAATGTTAGAAATTTTCAATTTTCAATTCACTGCTCGTGTTCAAATTGAACCAAACCTCAAGCAATTATTCAACTCTTTAGCTTGATTTGTCTTGTTTTTGTTTGAGTTTCTTGTTTTAATTGATTGGTTAAACTTTTCTCTTTCGTGGTAGGTAATGGATTGACATATTTTCTACCAGAGATATTATTTTTGCTAAACCTATTGTGAGATTTCATGTCGGTTGGAGAGAGAAACAAAACATTCTTTATAAGGGTGTGAAAACCTCTCCCTAGCAGACACGTTTGAAAACCTTGAGGGAAAGTCCAAAGAGGACAATATTCGCTAACGATGGGCTTGAGCTGTTACAAATAGTATCAGAGGCATATATCAAGTGGTGTGCCAGCAGGACGCTGAGCCCTGAAAGAGAGTTGACACCAAGCTGTGTGTCAGCGAGGATGCTAAGCCCCAAAGGGGGGTGGATTGTGAGATCCCACATCGGTTGGAGAGGGGAACTGAGCATTCTTTATAAGGGTGTGGAAATCCCTCCTTAGCAGACGCGTTTTAAAACTTTGAGAGAAAATCCGGAAGGAAAAATCCAAAAAAAGATAATATCTAGTATCAATAAACTTGGACTATTACACATATCCATTGCCATTAGGCACATGAAAACAACCAATCAAATGACAAACTCTGTGTTTGAACTAATGGTAATAAAGGCTCCAAAACTATACTTGATGGAAAACGTTTATAACAGAGCATTTATGAAACGTTAACATGATTGTCCCACTTTGTTTAAGAGAAACTCCAACTCTAATATGAAAGAGTCCTTCTAACTCGAGTAACTCTAGGTAGGTAGAAGTACAAAAGGATGTAAACAAGATGCAAAGAATACAGCATGAGAGAAGCTTTAAAGCACCACAATAGGGGAAGTAAATGTGAACAAAATTTAGAGCCCTTTTGGTAATAACTTATGAATCATCAATATGCATCTCAGTTTCTTACATGTACTTTGATCACTTCAACATTCTAGACCAATTACTTGAGCAGATGAAACTAAATATCTTCCCTACCATCCCTGTGATCGATCTCAGTTTTTCTAGCTTGAACATAATTTTACAAGCTCTCTATTTTACCAACAACACTAGCTTACACGTGGATAGAATTCTAAAAACAAAAAGTACCTTTTGAGAAGCTGCTAAAAATCTAGCATTTATTCATCACTGGAAGTGCTGTTGTGTGGGCTGCTTACAACCCAGTACTGTTTAACAGCAACCATTATCTTCTCTGGCACAAGAGGCCCATCCTCGTGATCCATCAATTTCACATCCCATCTCATACCGGCAGCTATTTTCTTCACCTTATTCAGGACATCGACCCCATCTCGGAGGATGACGATTCCCTCTGGCCTCAAAATACGGTCCATCTCTAAAAGAATGTCCTCGAGATTGCACCTATTTATAGTTTCAGAGGTGAAAGACAGCCAATCAGAGGGTGTTGTATAAGATGGATTAAGATATACTTAACCACTTTAATTTAATATCAATACTCTTCTTCACTTGTGGGCTCAGAAAATTAACGTAAGATCCAACAAATGAATAAACAGTATCGATTGAGAAGGAATAGCACCATTGAACACAAGAATTTATACTCCATGGTTATCATGGTTGGTTCTAAAAGCTAAAACTTATAGATCTATCTAAGTGGCTCGGGAATGGAGGATAGAGATTAGTATTTATAATGGCTCAAGCTCACCGCTAGCAGATATTGTCCTCTTTGGGTTTTCCCTTTCGGGTTTCCCCTCAAGGTTTTCAAAACGTGTCTGCTAGGGAGAGGTTTCCACACTCTTATAAAGCATGCTTCGTTCCCTTCCCCAACCGATGTGGGATCTCACAATCCACCCCATTTCGGGGCCCAACATCCTCACTAGCACTCGTTCCTCTCTCCAATCGATGTGGGATCTCACAATCCACCCTCCTTTAGGGCTCAGCATCCTCGCTGGCAAACCGCTTGGTGTTTGGCTCTGATACCATTGGTGGGGTGATGTGCCAGCGAGGAGGCTGAGCCCCGAAGGGGTTGGATACGAAGCAGTGTGCCAGCAAGGACGCTGGGCCTTGAAAGGGGGTGAATTGGGGGTCTCACATCAATTGGAGAAGGGAACGAGTGCCAACGAGGACGCTGGGCCCCGAAGGAGGGTGAATTGTGAGATCCCACATCGGTTGGGGAGGAGAATGAAGCATTCTTCATAAGGGTGTGGAAATCTCTCCCTAGCAGACGCGTTTTAAAAGCCTTGAGGGGAAGCCCAAAGAGGACAATATGTGCTAACAGTGGATTTGGGCGTCCATATGCCCTTCCTAAGGTACTTTTAAGGCATTTCTTCCCAAGCAATAGAGATATAAGGAAGAAGAACTTTTAGTGCCTAATGGTTTTTCATTATAAAGAGGAAGCCTTTCTTTGTACATGAATCATTTTGATAGTTGAGCCTGTTCTGTTTATTGACTACACTCTACTCTAATAAGCCTGTTCTTTTTCTCAACAAAGTTGAAGTGTAATTGTTGATGAAGAAGAAGATTAAAATACTTACGTGTTCTCATACAGGTTGAATACATCATTCCCATGAATGAAGTCATACGTCCTCGGGTAAGTAGAGAAGCCCTCACACCTTGACAAAAGAAAAGCTCAAATTGAGACTAAAATGACAGAAATTTAAATACAATCAAATGGCTTTAACTACATAAGGAAAGAGACAGAGGAACGTACCAATCATGATACATGCCAACAAGACCTCTCTCGTAAATGGCTCCGAGAGTGTTCTTGGCAATTGTAGGCACAACATTCATCACCCAAGCATTTTTCGAGTGAACCGCAGCTGCAAATCCCCCGAGGTTTGCATTCATATCCATCACATTCCTATATCTTGGGCTGCCAATCAATTTATTTATCTTCTTGTAAACATTAACATGCTTTCGCCAAATTTTGTTGTCCTCTTCAAAAGATTCAGCTGTAACCTCTGGAATTAGACCGTTCGATATTCGGGGAGGTACAGCAAAAAGCCTTGCTGGGAACTTTTTCAATTTCCCTCCTGCTACTTCTCCATCACTTGTTACCTCAGGAAAAGGGGTGATGCATGTTTCCATTTTCTGGTACCTGGACATAGAACACAAGAAGAGGAGAGATGTAAAAATGAGGGTCACAATTAGAAAATTATACATACCCAAGTATAGAAATAAAAATACAGAATTAGATCGAGTTGGACTCGATGCCGAACGTAGCTATTTCCCAAATATTGTCAGTCTCCAATCAAATTGATCGTTTCTAAACATAAAAAGACACTGTTCCTCAAAAGGAGATGGTCATAACTTTTCAAATTGAACATGAAATAAGATGACTTTTGTGACCATCCCCTATGCCATCCACAGACCAGATAGTATTTGGTTGATCCTGGGTCCCCTCGAAGTTATTATACTAACTCGATATGCCAAAGTTGAAGCTTAGATGCCAAATAATGAAAAAACCACAATACTTTGCTTGCTTCCTAAGTGATTTATTTAGCCTTTAGCAGTAAGATATATCGAACAATATTTATAAGATCAGAGAGTGTTTCCGGCGCAACTCACCAGACATCTTCTACATCATTTGCTTCACATATTTTTGCAGTCTTCTTCCTTTTGCAGGATTTGTCATTGTCCTTTTTCCTCCAGATCGCAATATCTCCCTTCTCGTATTTTTTCTCCCAGCAAAGCTGCTCGGCTAACTCTTCGATTTTCTTCTGCTCTGCATTTAGATCCTTTTTAGAACGCTTCCATGTCTGATAATAGGTCTTCCAGTTGATTGGAGGGCCAGATAGGATCCAATAGCCACCAGGTCTGAGGACTCTGTCGACTTCCATCAGATACATACCATCTGTGTGCACAAGTTCATGGCTTAGAGACGAATCGATACTTCGATCAATGTCAAATAAAACAATATCAGTAAAAATGGTGTTGGATATTAGGATCTTGGAATCAAAATACAATTATAGCTACATGAAGTTCTCTTAATTTGACGTTAGGTACCATTTGATGTCATCCAAATGAGGCTTAAAACTTTTGAGTTCAAATTAGTGAAACAGAGAGGAAACTGTATAAAATTTTAAACAAGATATCATGGAATTTTATCGATCGAGAGACTAACCATTTGCAGTCCATGGTATAAGGCATCTTGAACACTGCGCCATATCGAAGGCTCTAGATGGATATGGAAGGCGTATACTACCCAACACGCCAATAATAGCAGGTACACCACGCTCCAGTGCAAACTGTATCTGTGCTTCGTGATTGTCTCTTGGTGCAAACGACATGGCCAATACATTTCTCTTGAACAAATATGCACCCCAGCTAGCAACCTGTGTCGAATTTGGTGTAATTAGGGTGACGATAGATTATTTAATAACTATGATCTGAAAAATTCAGCAGCAGGTCAAAGATTAAAAAATGGAATGCTATGGAACAATGTAAAGAAGTCATTAGACATTTATAGAATACTGCACAAGTATTCAAATGTAGCGAAGGAAGTTAGTAAAATCCCCTTGTACTCAATCATGCTAATGACACTTTCATGAAGGAAGATAGTTCGTTAGTTTACGTCGGAAACATACCCCACAACCAGTATCCAGAGCTGTTCTAATGGAACCATCTGCAATTGGAATAACTGATGCTAGTTCATCGATATATGCATCGGCTCCTTGAGGAAACATCGTCCCACCACCAGGAAATTTAAATACATTGCCCTGAAACTCTACCCAATGCTGATTTGCCTTCTCAACTGTCAGGCTCTTATATGGAACATTGGCGTAATGAACATAATCACGGCCTTTAGGCCACGGAAATGGAGTCATATAACCTTTGGGAGCTGGAATGAGGCAGTGCAACTTTTCATCTACTGGAGGGCAATGCCTTTCCCTGTATATCATATTTTCCCTAGGGAATCTCATAGCTCGGTCTTGTTCCTGGCAAGGTGTATAATCTTTGTACTTTATGTCACATGGTTTGAACACCTTTTTTTTTGGTTCAGAAGATTCGATAATCTCGATACTGTGATGAGTCTCGAAGTTCAAGTCTTTAACAACGTTGCAATTTGATAGCCTCGTAATTTCCATTGCTATGCTATCTCCTTTCCCAAATCCACTTCTCTGCCATGCTCCCAAAATGTAAAAGAAAAGGCATAAACCAATCACAGCAAATAGAGATATCGGACCTCGGTTTTTGTTCCCGGGAAAATTATGCTTTGATCCCATTATCTAAATGTGGCAAATCTTTTGAATCTGCAGCAATTTATCAAACTGTTAGAAGCATGGACTTGGACTAGATGCCATGATCAAGCAAGCAACAATCATAATTCAAATGTAAAATTTTCACTTCATTAATGCAACAGCCTAAGCCCACCGCTAGCAGATATTGTCCAGTTTGGCCTGTTACGTATCGCCTTCAGCCTCATAGTTTTAAAACATGTCTACTAGGGAGAGGTTTCCACACCCTTATAAGGAATGTTTCGTTCACCTCTCCAACCAACGTGGGATCTCACAATTCACACCCCTCGGGGGCCAACGTCCTTGCTGGCACATCGCCCAGTGTCTCGCTTTGATACCATTTGTAATAGCCCAAGCCCACCGCTAGCATATATTGTCCGCTTTGACCCGTTACATATCGCCGTCAGCCTCACGGTTTTAAAACGCGTCTACTAGGGAGAAGTTTCCACACCCTTAATAAGGAATGCTTCGTTCTCCACTCCAACCAATGTGGGATCTCACAACTAGACATTCCAAGGTTATAACTTACACTTATCAGATCATAACTCAAGAATCATCAAAAATCCAGAAATGAGAGGTGGAAGGAATTACGAAACTACAACACAAAAACAGAATGCCATCGTCTACAAGTTGGACACTGAAATAAGTAAAACTGAGAACCACCAATGAAGCTACCAACCATGACTGCATTCATTTACATATTCATTCATACAGATTCACTTTTCCCTTCGACTTCTTTTTACTTCTGTCATAATCTCAAGTAAGAAAGAGATTCAAGAAAACTCAAACCAACTTCAAAAAAATCAGATCGAACAAGATTTTGTTCAACAGTACAAATCTGACAGCATCGGTCGAAATTTATACTCCCATCACTTTCATCACAGTACAATGGCTACGTAGAATCAAATCCATTTAACCAAAGATCATCAGAATGGGGAAAAATACAAATCCAGTAAGAAATCTGTAAAATGAAGCAGAAAATACGATGCTCAAACGAACGCATCGGGAAGAATTAAAGAAATACAAGGCAGTAACTAGGATCTAATCGATCGATGAACTTGAACTTGCCAAAGTGCTAAGGATCTAGAAACTTCACAGCCAAATGACAATTACTTCAAAAAACGTACCTCCAGCAACGCTCCGGCAAGATTTCAGATTTGCTCCCACTGAGCTGAAGAGAGAGAGTTTGTGCTCGACAGTGGGATTGTTGGATCAGTGAGAGCGATGCATTAAAATATGAAACGAAAATAAAACTTTACAGCTACGAAAAAATGGTGGATTGAAATCTGAATCGAAAAATATCAATCTCAATCCACCGACAGGAATTTCTTGTCGAGATCTATTGATTAGGCGAGAACCGAAAAATTAAAACTCCTGTTATTAATTTTAATTACAAAATAGTATTTAATCAATTTGTTATATGTTCTATAAATTTTATTTACTTAGCTTGTTCCGATTTTTTCTTACTTTCGTCACTTTTTTTTTCTTTATAATTATTAATTATAGTTGATGATCGGCAAAAATTTAGGTTTTAGAAAAATTGCTCTGAAATAGGATATAGTATCTACGTGGGAGTAGAAAGAAAATTCTCTCATCTCGACCCTACCCAAATTCCAGCCCTCGTCCCACCAAGCCACTGTCTATGTGTCTCTTAACAAAGCCATTGTCTACGAATCCCCGATTCATTCTTCAACAGGCACGCAATCAGAGTCTTGGTCTCCTCCCATTGTTTAGGAACGTATAGTTTTCATGTTCCATTTTCACTTTTCGATGGGGTTTTTCACCTTTCCCTCACAGTACTGCTTCACTATCGGTCACCCAGGAGTATTTAGCCTTACAAGGTGGTCCTTGTTGATTCACATAGGATTCCACGTGCCTCACGCTACACAGGTCAGAGCATAAGCTAGTGATGTTTTTGGCTACTAGACTCTCGCCATCTAAGATGCAGCACTCTACCGCTTTGCCTAGCAGCAATACATACATATACATACATATATATATATATATATATATATATATATATATATATGAAAGCTAAGATGGAAAAAACTTGTAGTCTGATCGTCANCAGCAATACATACATATACATACATATATATATATATATATATATATATATATATATATGAAAGCTAAGATGGAAAAAACTTGTAGTCTGATCGTCACAAAAATAAATGAGAAGTTTTGCAAATATAAAAATTAAAATTGGAGGCGGGTACGGGGATGGAGAAGACTTTCCTATCCCCTCCCCACCTATGAATACACGTACCTATGCCATACTATGTTGAATATTTACACCCAATTTATTATCCAACTAAATAAATAAATAAATGTCGGGCTATATTTAAGAATATGTATTTATTTATACCATTTATTGGATCATAACTAAATTCAATTGAATTTAGACGTATATTTATTTATTTTATTATTTGCTAATTCTTTTTTTAAAAATTGTAGAATTTAATTATTAGAAAAAAAAAAAAAAAAAAGCTAATAAACGTACCAGGAATCGGACACATCAGAGTGGCTTTCTATTGGCCTATTGTAGCCAGCATTTATTACGTCATAAATATGGTCACATGCTTATTTTCAAATAAATATTTATGTGGGAATGGAAATATTTAATAATAGTAATAATAATAATAATGACAACGACCATATTTATCTATTACTATAAAATAATCGGTGGAAAATTAATTTGTAGGTCGAGATGTTGACGAATTTTACTGATTTCATGTTATAGTTAGGAGTGTCAACGATTCAAACAACTAATCAACCCAACATAATTTAATTAGCATGATATGAGTTAGACAATCAACTATTTTTTCGTGTGGTAAAAAAGTTGAACAATGAAAATAGACGGGGAGTGTTTAATCGAATTAATCGGGTCACGTAGGAACAATGTTCAAGTCTATCGGTCGGTTAGGATACCATAGCTACATACGTCACTACACTTACACTTGACACCTATAAATGACTAATCTTGCTGTGACATTCTCTTGAATTCTCAAAATTTCAGTCGCTCCAATCTCGTAAGAGTAGAGAACCTATCGTTGTCTCGGCTATGCTAGAAAGTCAGAATACTAGAGCACTCATTTTGGGATGGACTTACTACTTAGATGCTTTCAGCAGTTATGTTGCCCGCGTTTACTGTGGGCATGATAACTGATACATCAAAGGTGCGTCCTTCTCGTACTCAGTTTAAGACGGGTTTAAAATTCAGGATGTTAAGCTATAATCTTGTAATGTAAGACCGGTTTAATTTTCGTTTTTACCCTAAACTTAATTATTATTGAAATTATCTGCATAACAATAATAATATTTATAAAAAGAAATATTTTCAAATTTTAATGAACAAATTTAAGATTTTTTTTTTTTTTTTTCAAAAAATATATAAACTAGAACTGCTAAAATGATATTAGGGAATCTACTGATATTTTTCCCAGAAAAAAAAAAAAACATATATTCATATTCATCCCAATCCACATTCTTCGACGTCTTGCAATCGGCTTATTTCGTGTTCGATTGAAGAAATCGTGGGCTGAGACGCCGCGCCGGCGATTGGAATCGAATTGCGAGTCGGGGAAACGTGGAATTTTCTTCGCGAATCCCCCCATTAAAAGGTACCTGATCGTCGGAATTTCTTTGCTTTGTAATCTACTTTTCTGAGAGAATTCGGTAATGTATCCGTCTGCCAACGCGCTTGATTTTACTGTTACGGAACGTTGGTGCTGAAATTTGGATAGTTTCTCTGCCACTGTATGGAATTACTTGCGTTTGTGAGAAAGAGGGTTGAGATTGAGAATCTTTCACTCCTTGCGATTGAGAAGTATCAGGAATTGTTCTGATGGGAGGAGTTATTTCGATTTTTCTTTGTTCACGAAGCATTTTTATTTCTAAGAATATTAGTCTCTTCTTTACTTTATTTTTTATCTAAGAAGGCTAGCAATTCAGTTATGAATGTTCATAGATCACATTTATATTCACCATTTTGATTTGGTGATTGGCATTCAATCTGAAGTTGGAAAATGGGGAAAATTTTCCCATTATTGACTCAAATCTGCTTATGGGTGTTTGAGTAACAATATAACTCAATGAAGAATCCTACATGAGTTCTTTTGTATAAGATAGAGGAGTTTTTGAATTGAATTCTTTTGGGAGGAGTTCCTTCAATTTTCATTGTTCACGAATCATTTTAGATTTCTAAGAATATTGATATGTTCTTTCATTTATTGTTATTTAAGAAAAGGCAAGTTATTCAGTTGCAAATGTTCATAAACCATATTTATATTCACTAGATTGGTTTGGTGATTTTGGCATTCGATTTGAAGCTGGAAAATTTGGCTTGTTGGTTGTCAATGTCATAATTTTCCCATCGTTGAGTCCCTTCTGCTAGTTTTACTATGTCCTTGTGACTTCGGGTACCTTTTGATGGGGGCCGATTATCGAATGCTACATTTCAAAAATGCTAAAGTCACAAGGTACCCAAAATTCCAAAATCTTCATGTGGTACCCCCATCGAAAGGTACCCAAATTCGGCCCCCCCATGAAGAATTACTCGAAAGTATGAATTTAAATGTAAAACTAATTCTTCTATCTTGATCAACTTGTTCGTTCTCACTTATCCTCCTGTGGATTTCTCATGTGGAGTTCTATTCTGTAGCCTTTTTCCTCGATCAGGTGAGTCCAACCAATGGCAGACTTGCCAGGTTCTTTGCAAGCCTGTTTGAGTATGGGGAAGGTGGCATTCTTAGCAATTTTGGTTTCCGGAGGAATTGTGTTGCAGATATTGGTAAGTAAAATTATCTTTGGAAACTTTTGATTCATTGACCAATATCTTTAAAATTCTTGGGTTTAGAACTCATTTTTGATACCTCGTTTATTATCTGCTATGGCAGGCATGTGCCTTGTACAATAATTGGTGGCCAATGCTAAGTGGTATATGACTAAAATTTCTCCTGGACCCTCTTTTAGTGCTTTTTACAACATGAAATCTCTCTGCAGCTCAGTTTTTTTTTTTTTTTTTTTTTTTTTTTCATATCTTATTTGCTGGACTTACTATACTGATTTCTTTTCCACGAAAATGTTTGTCCATCCGCTAAACTTCTGTTTAAATACAGAATCTCTTAGTGATGGCTAGATAGACGTGTTTTACATCTCCACCATGCTCCAATTGAAACTTTATTTCTAGCATTTTTACTCGACATGACTCGTATAATGAAAGAGTAAGGGTTTTCAGTTGTTCATGAACGACCAGCCCCTCATCGATAGGTGTCGGTTGGAGGGTTGAGTGATGACCAAAGGACAACTCATTTTATTTCCCATCTCTCTTTTTTATCACAAACCGATTTCCTATTTTTCTTCTAAAACGTTGGCGGGGCCAAAAGTTATTATTATAGCTTTTGATTGCTGCTTGTCACCACAATCTTTGTAGTGGTTGTATCGATGTCGGGCATCTCTGTTTGATGAGGTTTACAATTTTTCTGTGCATTTTATTATGGGACTCATTGTTGGATAATCTAATAAAGCTTGCAGAGCTTGTAGCTGTTCATGTAGTGTATAATGACCGTGGCTTTAGAATCTGACATCCCCCTGTTCTTACCAGTGATTTCTTTCTTCAGTACAAATGTAGATTTATCTTTTTGTACAAATATATATTTTTCTTGACTAATTTCATGGCACTATTCTTTGCAGTGATAATGTATGTACTTCTCCCCATGCCTTTACTATTCTTTGCGGGATCAGATAGCTCTTCACTATATACTGATTCTAGCGATAGGTTCGACTTTCGACTTTGTAACCCATTTGATTAGTGTTTTTAATCAGTTCAAAACATTACTTTTAAGATATTAAAAGATTATTCGAAACGAACTCTTGTATTCATAAAATTCACCTACTCATCCCTTTCTCCCCACATATCCTTATCATTGAAACAGCTGGATCAATGCGACGAAATTCTTGACCGGAGCCTCGACGATAGGAAGCATTGCCATCCCCATCATTCTGAAGCATGCGGGGATCATCGGCTGGGGGGCAATGGCAATGGACCTCTCGTCGTTCGTAGTATTCGTGATTGCCATTTTGTGTTTCATGGGGATGAGCGAAGACGACGGCTACACCATGTTCTGAGATACTGCATCTCCATGGCAATGAAGCTGAAGCTGTGCTATCTCCATCTGGTGAGGCTTCTGGTTTTGTTCATTCTTGTCTGAGATTCTCCTACTACATCTGCACATGTTTAATGAAGATTATATATTTCTTCGTTGGTTTGTTGTTATCTTTGAAGATTTGTTGTTATACCAAAATTGAGATGAGTTCAAGAAGGGGATTGATAGTGTGATCCCAGGTTGTTGAGTGTAAATGTATATTTGAAAAGGAATGGGCATTGAACCAGATGTGAATTGTGGCTGTTCTTGCCCCATGCTTGAAATGGGATGTATGTGTCTATTTGGTTTAAAATTATAAATTTTGTGTATCAAACTCTCAAATTTTTATCTAGTAGATACGTGAATCTTAAAAAGTATCGAAGATCGAGGGGAAATTTGTAGTGTTGAAAGTTTAAAGGCTAAAAAGACGTAAATCTCAAAGCTTGATGAATGAATACACAAGAGAGATGCGTTGAGAAAATGTGGGTCAAAATTTTGACGCTGACGAGAACCCACGTTATTTATTGTAGTTAATTTAGAAGGTTTTCGAAATCTTGTATGTGTTTTGGATTAAGGTTTTCGAAATCTTGTATGTGTTTTTAGATACGTATAATTTGCTTTGCATGAACACGAACATATAGGCCAACAGGATTCGTCTAAAACGTGTTCATGACTAGTGATCAATGTTCGAATTTCCTTACCAAAAAGGGAAGAATATATGCACAAATTACAGAATAGATGGCAAGAAAAGACAATGAGTAGTCGCATATTCCCCATGCTGGATTCTCATTCTCATTCTCAAGCTCCCCACGTCTCTATAAACCTGCATTTGCTCTGTTCTCCCAAAACCCTTCTCCATTTTCGCTGCTTCTCAATACCCATTGCAAACAACACATACATTCCCACAGACGGACACAAGCTTTTGCATCTTTTCATCGATCTCTGCCGGCGATGACGGCTTCAGAGGATGAAAATTCCGTCCACAGGTAAATTCGCAGCCCGCAGATGGTTTTCTTTGTTGATTTAATGCTTTATTGTTTTCAATCTGAAATTTGTTCGTGATCGCAAACTATGACCTAATTTTCTGATGCATTTTGAAATGTGTCTCTGTATTCTTGTGATTCTTCTTGATCGTGCTCATATTGTTACGAATCTTGATTTCTCGCGTTCTTTCTAATACTATATCTTAATTGAAATTAGGGTTCTTCTTTCTGCATTTGTGAAATTTTTAAGAGATTTGATAGGTGGAAAAAGAGTGAAGTCATTGATCTTGACGCTTCAAGAAGTTGGTATTTGATTTAGATTATCATAGAGCCATCAATTTCTGGTAATTAGGTTCGATCAAATTTTGATGGCGTACGCCAAGCATTTTGAGTTTGTGCTTTATTTCAATTTGGTGCATGTAGTTTTGTAAGTTTCAATTTAGTTCATATAGTTTGGTTTCATTGCATTACCAGTCTCCCTTTACCTGGAAACGCGCCCGTCCCTCCGTATCTCATATCGTCAACCAACTTCTAGATATATCTTGTACTATAAAGATACTATGAGCGGTTTGTAATGACTTTTTAAGTGCTTAAAAATACTTTTTTGGCACTTAGAAGTGATTCCAATCTGATCTTAAATGTCAGCTCATTGCCTCGTTTTGCCACGTCAAAAGAAAACATACTTAGTAAATGTACCATCTCAAGCCCACCACTAGCCGTTATGGTTCTCTTTGGGCTTTCCCTTTCGGGCTTCTCCTCAAGGTTTTTAAAACGTGTCTGCTAGGGAGAGTTTCCACACCCTTATAAAGAATGTTTCGTTCTCCTCCCCAATCGATGTGGGATCCAACAATAAAAGAGTATACAAAAGTTGATATCGGGACAACAAACTTGAGAGACTTAACTAAAACCACTTTAGCTATGTAACGGCTCAATCCCATTGCTAGCAGATATTGTCCTCTTTGGGCTTTCCCTTCCGGGATTCCCCTCAAGGTTTTAAAACACGTCACCTAGGGAGAGGTTTCCACACCCTTATACATAATGCTTTGTTCTCCTTCCCAACCGACGTGGGATCTCACAATCCACCCCCTTTTGGGGCCTAGCGTCCTTGCTGGCACATCGCCTCATGTCCACCCCCATTCAGGGCTCAGCCTCCTCGCTGACACATTGTTCGGTGTTTGGCTCTGATACCATTTGTAACGACCCAAGCCCACTGTTAGCAAATATTGTCCTCGTTCTCTTTGGACTTTCTCTTTCGAGCTTCCCCTCAAGGTTTTTAAAATTTTAAAACAATGAGAACCAACTTGAAACAAAACGCAAACTATGGAGACTAAAGTGGAAATTAACCTAATAACTGTCGTAAAAGAAAGAAGTACGAGCACGAGATCGAAACATTTGTTTGTCACGACTCTAGTCAAACGTAAGACTAACAATGTCCACCAAAATCTTTTTTAGTTTTCCCTTCAGCTCTTACTGCTTTAAATGATTTGGTTTGCCTGTGCTATTCTGGTTTCCTTATTGCTCGTATTTTGTGGAGCCAGCAAAAGCTCTCTTGTCATGCTTGCTCCTGTGGAAGCAGTTCTTTTCGATGTAGATGGAACATTGTGTGATTCGGATCCGCTTCATTACTATGCCTTCCGTGAAATGCTTCAAGAGGTTAGATTCATTTTGTTTTGTTTAGAAGGAAAAGATCAACGTCCCAACATCCCAAATTAGTTGGAGAGGGGAACGAAGCATTCCTTGTAAACCGCTCCCTAGTAGATGCATTTTAAAACTGTGAGGCTGACGGTGATACGTAACGGGCTAAAGTAGACAATATCTGCTAGCGGCGGGCTTGGGCCGTTACAAATGGTATCAGAGCCAAACGGGCGGTGTGCTAGCGAGAACGCTAGACCCCAAGGGGGTGGATTGTGAGATCCCACATTGGTTGGAGTGTTTGGAGAGGGGAACAAAGCATTCATCATAAGGTTGTGGAAACCTCTCCCTAGTAGGCGCGTTTTAAAACTGTGAGGCTGACGGTGATGATATGTAACGGACTAAAGCTGACAATATCTGCTAGCGGTTATAAATGGTATCAGAGCCAGATACTGGGCGGTGTGTCAACGAGGACATTGGGCCCCTAAGGGGGGTTGGATTGTGAGATCCCACATTGGATAGAGAGGGGAACGAAACATGCCTTATAAGAGTGTGGAAACCTCTCTTTAGTAGACGCATTTTAAAAGCGTGAGGCTTATGGTGATACATAACGGGCTAAAACGGAAAATATCTTCTAGCGGTGGGCTTGGGATGTTACAGTATCTGCTGATATGATTTGCAGATTGGTTTCAATGGTGGGGTTCCTATTGACGAGGAGTTTTTCATTAAAAATGTTGCTGGCAAGCATAACGATGATGTTGCCCGAGCAATATTCCCAGATGATTTCGAACGAGGTTTGAAATTTTGCGACGAGAAGGAGGCTATGTTTCGAAGGTAAATCTTTCTCTTCATACCTTAGAATGTCTTTATAGGTCTGATTAGACAATATAATCAAATAACTTGATGCAACAGGTTGGTTACCGAACAATTAAAACCCGTGAACGGTTTGTATAAAGTGAAGAAATGGATAGAAGACCGCGGACTGAAACGTGCTGCAGTTACGAACGCCCCTCGACCGAATGCCGAGCTCATGATCTCCATGCTTGGTCTTACGGATTTCTTCGAGGCTGTTATTATAGGTGGTGAATGTGAGCATGCCAAACCACATCCAGAACCATATTTAAAGGCTCTGGAAGTACTCGAAGTGTCAAAGGATCACACTTTCATCTTTGAGGTCTGCCTTCTTTGGAAGAACAATTTTTCTTTTCCATGAACGTTCAGCGAGCACGTTTGGAATTTGACACATCTTGATTGCTTTGCATTGCTAGGATTCTGTATCGGGGATCAAAGCCGGAGTGGCAGCCGAGATGCCTGTCGTCGGTATAGCTACGAGAAATCCCGAGCACTTATTGATGCAAGCAAAGCCTGCCCTCGTCGTAAAGGACTACGATGATCCGAGATTGTGGGCAGCTTTGGACGGACTCGATAAGAGAGGTGGTTCCGTTAAGAACGCATGAATGATCGTCAATGGATGGTATTGATGAAATGGTTTCTCAATTCATTGGTACTCTCTATCTTGTTCTTAAATAACTTAGCTGTAGAGATAAAGTTGCTTTGGCTCTCAATGCCAATCCTAATACAATCAGTATACTACTTGTTGCCTTTCTTTCTTGTATTTATTGGCGGAAATTTTCTCTGAAAATTTATCGATATATGAAAATGACCAAAATACCCTCACACGCCAACCTCTCTAAACTGAAATACGATATAATTTTCACTTCACACCACGGAAAAAAAGAAAGAGTGAAGCTCGGTGGGCCTTCCTGCAATGATGCCTCTTTTCTCTTCTTTCAGTCTACAACAAACAAGTGGAAAAGGTAGGATTCGAACCTATGTAGAAAAACTTCAACAGATTTACCGTTCTTGTTACTTTTGATTGCTCGGCCACTCTCCCCTTTTTGGGTTGAGGCCCCTCTCAATAGGTTCTAAGAAGGAGGACCGTGCCCTGAATCAATCAACTACCTTCACTTCTCCATGACCGTTTAGCTTGACGACCATCATTTATTATAAGTTTTGTTTTTAAAATTTTATATATTTATTTTGGTCGAGGGGAAATGGTTGAGAGAGTGGAGAGATTTTTTTTCATCAACTAAACATGGTCATCACTCTACCCTTTTCCATGCACTTTATTTAGTAAATAAATAAATAATATTTATTAATTTATGTGTAAAATACTAGTGAAATTTGAGTTTTTATAAATTATTTTGAATTTATTAAATATTTTACCCATTTTTTTAAAAATAAAAATTAGGTTGAAAATGGATATCATCCATTAATTTTTTTAAAAAATTAATATTTTCTTAAAAATAGATATAAAAATTTGAAAAAAAATTATCCACAAAGAATATGATCCCACAAGTTCTACGTGGAAAGTCCCGACTTTGATTTCCACTAAAATAATTTAAAAATTTTGTGGGGATAAAGATTGAAATAGGAGGCAAGGACAGAGAAGCCTTCCTTATCTCTATCTCTATTCGACCAAATAAACATCTCTAAATTATAACGTATATTAAAACCTATATATACGTATACATAGTTGAATAGACTCAATAATAAGCTTAATCAATTGGGTGACTAGCCGAATGAAATATTATCCAAATTTCGATCTTCAAAATGGTGATTTCATATCGAATTCAATCAAATCAACGTTGATATGTATGGTCAAATTTTAAATTTGGGCTGAACTTAAATAGAACTTGGGCCGACAAATGGGCTTTGAGCCCGTTGACTAGGCTGAAATTCCACCTGTGAAATTCATAAATAAAAATTGATTTTATTAAAAAAAAAAAAAATGATGTCCGCAGCCTAACACCGAGGGCACGCGCCACACGTGCGCTCTAACAGCGTACAGTGTTTTCTTGACACGTCACGGTCGGATTCACGCGACTTTATCCAACCACTTCGGCGCGTGAACTTCAAACACTCTCCAATTTTTAATTTTTTTTTTAATTATTATTTTGAAAAAAAAACTCTCTTTTACGTTTCCCAGTTTCCTGTTCCTGTTCCATTTTTGTGTCTCTCTCTTGTAATGCCAGGCCAAACCCTAACCCTAATTTTATTTCCATTTCTTCCAAACCTTGAACTCCAACCACCTAAATCCTGATTCTTCATCTTCAATTTCTAATTGGGATTGATATCATTGTTATTGGTCTTCGATTGCCATGGATTCGCAGCAGAACAATTTGTTTGAAACGGCATCTCAACCTGATACGGGGAACGACGCGTACACATTTCTTGAGTTCAACACACAGGGAGAAGACTTCGATTACCCTGAATTTCGCGACCCTATTAGGTCCCCTGTAGCGTGGCCGACTCCTTCCGATTCGTTAGCGGATCATACGGACCGTGGTGGTGGGTCGGATCATCAGTCTGATGCATCTCCGGTTTCGGCTGCACCGGGAAGTGCCACGAAAGGCCGGACTGGAGGAGGTTCAGGGAATAGCGGCGGTAATAATCAAATGGTTGACGCATTGGCTGCCGGGATGAGTGGGTTGACGTTTGAGGATACGGGGGATGATGATAATTATGAGTTTGGGAAGGGAAATTTCACGGAGCATGCTTGTAGGTATTGTGGGATTTCGAATCCGGCTTGCGTTGTGAGGTGTAACGTGCCGTCATGCCGTAAGTGGTTCTGCAATTCGCGAGGGAACACGTCTGGGTCCCATATTGTAAATCACCTGGTACGCTACTCTGTCTTTGTTATTTGTTTCCGCGTGTTCTCCCCGAGATTTTTCAGTTTGTGGAAATTTTAAAATTTTAAAATTTTATTTTTCCTTCGTATGGCGGAAATTCGATGATGATCAATTGCCGGTGAATGTTGAATAACATGTGACTGTGTTGCGCAATAGGCGTTTATTATGATACTCTCTTATCAGGATTTGTTTTGCCTCATATGGAAATTGTGGACGTACTATGCCGTTTAGCCTAGGTGAAATTGACATGAGAAAGGGCTGTTATATTTCTCTGTTTGTCGGTTGATTTTTCAGTTGCGCGAGTGGGGAATGCTATTTGTACCACGTTGGATGTTTACGTTATTATGCTGTTCTGTATTTTTCTCATCCAAAATTCTTTGACGTGTAATGTCTTTTTGGATAGAATCACAGTTTTCTTGTGCAATGTCCATATTAGTTTACTTGTTGGTCAGGTTTTAATGGGACTTTAAAAGTTGATTAAATTTTGCCTTATTCTTATACAACTCTAGTAGTTAAATATTGGAAGGAACATGTAACGACCTGATTTTTTATACCTCGAATTACAGGTTGTCACTACACTCAAGGGTAAAAGGGGCAGTAAAGTTTTCTTTTGTAAAACAGGAGACTCAAAAGAAATTTAAAAGATGCATTCAAAACCAAAACCAACATAAAAATAGTTTAAAGGTAATATCGGTTGAGTCAAATCAAAACAGTTTACGAAATACACAAGTTTCAAGAATAGCTTTAAAATAATAGTAAAATGACAAGGAAGAAGACTCGATCTAAAAGGCACCCCTTGCAGCTGCATGACTTTGCATGCTCCCGCCTTCAACAATATAAAAATACTCTATAAGCAACCTACTTGTAGGCTCTTGTCGGACTTAATCCTATAAACAAAAACTTAGGCTATGTGCTCATAACTGTTTTTAACGATCGCCCAAACTATGGCTAAACGGCTATACCAAACTTGGTAGGTCACTGTACAACTACCCTCAGAATACCTCCTTTATGGGGTACTCAATCCCTCTCAGGTTCACAACCTAGGGGCTTTCTGTTTTCTTGGCTTTAGGTTTCACGTATGTCTAGGTCCTTCATCGGTCTTGCGCTAGGAGCGCCTCAAGTCACTGTGGCCCATGAAAAAAAGGCCTTACGGTAATACTCGTCGGTATGGAGGAGCCCTTTTCGCTCTTAACGGTGACCGCACGCCATACCTATCTACCTACTAATCTCTAATTAGTGGATTTTCCCTAATGGTGTCGGACAACATCTACCTGTTCCTAAGATAGTAAACTATTTGTCACTACGCCATTTCCATGTTAGAATAGTAACTACCTGCTCATGTACTCTTAGTGGGTTAGAATAGAAAAACTACCTGTCACTATGCCCTTTTTAGACTGGGACAGTAAACTACCTGCTCATGTACCCTTATTAGTTTAGAATAGTAAAATTACCCATCTTAGAAACAGTAATTACCTGTTACTTTGCCTTTTTTAGGCTAGAACAGTAAACTACCTGTCACTATGCCACTTGAGCTGGATCACTAAAAAGGCCATGGCTCTCCCCATTAGGCACCATCGACATAAACTGCAGTAGTATACTCTCCATGGCTACTGATTTCCTCTATGGGTGACAACTAAGTCATGTGTAACAAGTAGACCCTAATCTCTGTTGATTAGTTCACGAATAAGGGTTGCGCCTTATCCATCCCTACAAGGTACTTGGTCAACCCAAGGAGGCTATGAAACTCATGACTAGGTGCTATGACCAAAATACGTGAAAGAGTAACTCATAGTCTATAGAACCATAATTAACACTCTATGACACATAACAATTAGTCCAACTCATAACTAGGCAATAACGGACTATCCAAACCCTAAATCAATGCATAACAATGAATAAAGACATACAACATGCTTATCATGCTTATTAAGTGATAATAATCCAACCTCAGCACACTAGGAAGCATACAAGTCCAATTATCTATCAGAGTTCACAAGATCATGCATCCGAAAGCTATATGACGGTGCATATAATTAAGTTGTGAATTATTCACATCATCTAAGCTCAATTCTAATGATACTGGGTTACTTACTTGATTGTAGACTTCTTGAGCTTATTTTGGGTCTTCGAGAATATTCCAAATTTCTCCGAAATTCCTCAATATACCCTACATTAAGTCAAAAGAATAAAATTGGTGAAAATGGTGAAAATGGCTAGCTTCAAATTTGTTAAGGAGAAGGTTGAGAAACTAACCATTGACTATACGGTCATCTTCTCCAACTTGCGAGCGTGCTATTCTGCTTTCCCTTTTTTTTTTGAAAAAATATCTTTTATTTATTTTCATAAAA
This sequence comes from Cucurbita moschata, assembly GCF_002738365.1. NCBI lineage: Eukaryota > Viridiplantae > Streptophyta > Magnoliopsida > Cucurbitales > Cucurbitaceae > Cucurbita > Cucurbita moschata. Next base: position 1,422,949 of record NW_019268551.1, on the reverse strand, counting down.
CTCTAGACACATGAATTTGGTTTTTTATGCATGTTGAAAATAAAGCGTATTTACTTTTTTTGATGGGCTATTACCTTATTAATTTTCTTACTAGAGAACTGTGATTTGTACATAATGAAATCAAATTGTTTCTTTTATTTATATATATATAAAATATCTTATTGGAGAACTTACATTAGTTATTTATTGAATGATACTATGATTTTAGGTCCGGGCAAAACATAAAGAAGTTTGTCTTCACAAAGACAGTCCTCTGGGAGAAACAATTCTCGAGTGTTACAATTGCGGGTGCCGAAATGTATTCCTCCTTGGATTTATTTCTGCAAAGACAGAAAGTGTGGTTGTTCTACTCTGTAGGGAACCTTGCTTGAGTGTAAATGCTCTTAAGGATATGAATTGGGACTTGAGTCAGTGGTGCCCTCTAATCGATGATAGGTGCTTTTTGCAGTGGCTGGTTAAGGTTTGTGTATCTTGCTGTAGAATCTATATCTCTGATATGTGGTAATATGTAACGCATTGTCACTGTCCTACGAACATTTTGGTTTGTAGATTCCTTCTGAGCAAGAGCAGTTGAGGGCACGGCAAATTAGTGCCCAACAAATAAATAAAATTGAGGAACTTTGGAAGACAAACCCAGATGCATCTCTTGAAGATCTTGAAAAACCTGGTGTGGATGATGAACCACAGCCCGTAGCATTAAAATATGAAGATGCTTATCAGGTGTGCTTGTTGTATCTAACCTTTAGTTAGTAGCAATCCTGGTGAAGTTTCATTTTTCTTTGATGCATGTATATTGACAAGGTGGCATTTTGTCTTTCCTATTGCAGTATCAAAATGTATTTGCACCTCTTATCAAGCTTGAAGCCGACTACGATAAAGTATTGTACCAAGACTCCTTATCTCATTTGCCTTTCTCTTTTTCTTCTTATTTTTTAAAGGAAAATACTTCCAGTAGGTCTGGCAATATCTAACTTCATGACCCCATAATGGTAGATTTTCCTGTTTTTTTTCCTTAAATGAATGATGTAATATTAATTTTTCATTTAAAGACCTGTATAATATGATTCTCCATTTTTGTATTAGATGATGAAAGAATCTCAAAGCAAGGATAATGTGACTGTACGTTGGGACATTGGTCTTAACAAGAAGAGAATAGCTTATTTTGTCTTCCCAAAGGTACTGATGGTATTTATTATTTGTTAAATGGATGCTTTATTTTGCTTTTTTTTCTTGATTTTTAAGCTGCTTGATTTGTTGGTATAGGAGGACAATGAGTTGCGTCTTGTGCCCGGAGATGAGTTGAGGTTACGCTATTCTGGTGATGCAGCTCATCCAGCTTGGTATTCTGTTGGACATGTGGTATGTCTCTTTATGTTTTTAATTTTATGAGAAAATGAAAGAATTAATAATGGTGTACAAAAATTCAGCCCAACGAAAAGATTCCCTCAAGTAGGCGTGGGTTTGAAATCTTAGATTGGGGGGAGGGGGGGGGGGGGGG
>NW_019268551.1:1395140-1421374 GCF_002738365.1 Cucurbita moschata | reverse complement strand
TTGTTTTTTTTTTTTTTTTTTGTGAATAACATGTCTGACATTTTAGTGATTATTATGCTTTAAAAAACTGAATTGTCTCACTTGAGTTGGTAATTAATTGTATTGGCATAAACTTGTTCTGCTGTGTTAGATCAAGTTAACTGCACAGGAAGAGGTTGCACTCGAGCTACGTGCTAGCCAGGTAGCACTCAGTTTTGATGGCTATATTTATTTGCTGGGTTAAGTCGTTTGTTAGTGACTATTTTATATTATGGTACATAGGGGGTTCCAGTTGATGTGGTCCATGGTTTTAGTGTTGATTTTGTGTGGAAGAGTACTAGTTTCGACCGAATGCAGGGAGCTATGAAGACATTTGCTGTTGATGAGACCAGTGTTAGTGGGTAAGAACTGTCTGCACTGTATGGATCAAGAAGTTAATTTCTATCAGGATCAATGTGCCTTCTTTATGATCCAACATTCTTGAATAACCCGTCCCCACTTTAATAAATGTGCTACAGAGATTGTATTTATAATAAGAAATGCTGCTTGATATATGTATTTCAACTAGCTATGACAATGCATGTTCTTATGTGCAGTTATATCTACCATCACTTATTAGGACACGAAGTGGAGGTTCAGATGGTTCGCAATACACTTCCACGTCGTTTTGGTGCTCCTGGTCTCCCAGAACTCAATGCATCTCAAGTATGCAACTAGTCTTAGAAATAAAATGCATCATGCTTATTTGTTCGGATTTGAAATTTCGATGTCATATTGAGTTTGTTGAAATATACGTGTATTGATTATCAAGGAACAATATAATTTGGTTCTTGTTTTAATGCTGTTGGAGTTTACCTTGGGGGTGGTCTTGTTGTCGTATGGAATGATTTGTAATGAGTTCTGGTTTTCTCTTCTTCAATATGTTAATATCCTCTTGATGATGGAATGTACTCTATTTTTTGTTTATAGAAAAAAGCGATTGCTTTACACGGGGTTTGCAAAGTATAGAGGCCTTTCTTTTCCTTTTGAGATCTGCACACTTCTTAAGAGCAGTGAATGAGCTTGTTAATTTCGTGCATTCTGATTTTTAACTAAAAGCCTTATGCTCTTTTGTCGAACTAAGCTTTTATTAAAGAGAACAATGTCTTAAGATCTCTTGTCCTTTTACAACATTTCATAGTTATAGTGACTATTATTGTTTCCGCTAATGAAAGTTGGATCTATTCCAGGTTTCGAGTCATGTTAATGATATAGCGGGAACTCTTACAGCCATAGTGTTTACATGTGTTTTTATGATTCTATTTGGTATTTGTTTTTATCCTTTAGGCAAGCTTAGAACAATGTCTCAAGTTCACAATTTTGGCCACATTTTTTTGATTGGAAGTTTTCTCTTTATTGGTAGGTTTTTGCAGTAAAAAGTGTTCTTCAGAAGCCAATAAGCTTGATTCAGGGCCCCCCGGGTACTGGGAAAACTGTAACTTCTGCTGCCATAGTGTATCATATGGCCAAACAAGGCCAAGGGCAGGTCTACATTTTGAATACACTCTTCTAGTTGCCTTGTTTATTTTAATATTCAGTTATCAGATTATGAACGTAAGGTGTTCTCACTCGGCAGGTGCTGGTCTGTGCCCCTAGTAATGTGGCTGTGGACCAACTGGCAGAGAAGATAAGTGCAACTGGGTTAAAGGTACAATTAGCAGTTGCTCCTCCTTGGAAACCACTTTTCCTATTATGTTTGTCAGATGTAATAGTTTATCGTTTGATATGTCTTGTGTGACCTTGTGTTGTGACTGCTGGGTTTTATTTGAGGCTATTGCAATAAAAATTGAATACCACTCACAATTTCTCACCTGCTTTTTGAATCAAGGTTGTTAGGCTATGTGCAAAATCAAGAGAAGCTGTAAGTTCTCCTGTGGAACACTTGACCCTTCACTATCAGGTATTTGATCATTGTGGATTCAAGCCTCAGCTGCAATGTGACTAAGTTCTCATTTTCATGTTTTACCGCAAAGTTTGATAGATTAAAACTCTTAATAGGTTCGACATCTTGACACATCAGAAAGAAGTGAACTTCATAAGTTGCAACAATTGAAAGATGAACAAGGTATGGGTTTCTTTGTATTTTAAATGAGAAATCATTTTTGTAACTAATATTCTTATTAGGAGATTTTGCATCCTCTGATTTCTCTGAAATGCTTTTGTCCGTGAAATATCAAATAGTTGCATCTCTTTTTAAGCTTCAGTTCCTTCTTGGCTGCTTTTCTATCTCATGAAACAGTGCGTAGTTTTGAATCCTTTTGTGATAAGTTGATATTCTTGGGACTGGGCTTGTAAGCGCGCAGTTTGATGTATACAACACCATGTCCTTTTGGAAAGTGCTCCTTTTCCCTCTTTTTATTCTCTTTTTAACTAATGGTCCAAACAGTGTGAAGGCTACTAAAAGTGTGCTCTTTAGTCCAATTACATTTCACTTGAGGTGGGTGATTATTATTTTTGTTGGAGTACATATCTACCAAAATTATCTTTCAGCGAGTTGTTAAAAAATACTTGGTTTTTTAATTATTTATTCCCAAATACCCAGACCTACGAACTGGATATATAAAATAGTGACAGTTAAACATCCTAATTGGTGTCTGATGGACCCAACTGTTAGATTTCATAACATCGATGAAAAATCTGTTTCTTATGGAAAAAATGATGGGCCAAAATGTTTGCACTGTTCTCTATCTAACTTGACAGTTAACGAAGGGAGTCTGAAAATTACATGTTGTTGAAAGCCTGAAAGAGGCTTCAAAAGGAATGGTACATTAAATACCATCGTCGCCTGTCTAATTATTGCAATGGCTATATTTTATTCCTTAGCGTATTTCTTGGTGAGTAGTTGTATTAGCTAGTGTTAGCACTATTTCCCTTGCTCCATTTAAGATTTAGGTGCTAGTTTGTTGTTTAATAGCAGTCTGATTGTTTAATCATCACAGGGGAGCTGTCTAGCAGTGATGAGAAAAAATATAAAGCCCTTAAGAGAGCAACAGAGAGGGAAATTTCCCAGAGTGCAGATGTTATTTGTTGTACATGTGTCGGTGCTGGAGATCCTCGCCTGTCAAATTTTAGATTTCGCCAGGTTAGAGCAGTCGTCTCTGTTGTTATACTAATGTGAAATTGAAAATAACTTAAAAACTTAAAAGATTTTACCTTGGTTTAGGTTCTTATCGATGAGTCTACTCAGGCAACAGAACCTGAATGTCTTATTCCTCTTGTTCTTGGAGCAAAGCAGGCATGTCGAGTTTTCAATTCACGGATGTCATCTATTTAAATTGTGCTTCCTTTCTCCTACTGACTTTTTCTTGTTTTAGGCTGTTCTTGTTGGTGACCATTGCCAACTGGGACCTGTCATTATGTGCAAAAAAGCAGCACGTGCAGGGCTGGCTCAATCCCTTTTTGAACGTCTTGTTCTTCTTGGTGTGAAGCCAATTAGATTGCAGGTATTTGGTTTTTTTTACTTGCATATGATTCAAGGGACAAATGAAATAATACCACTTAAATTTTATTTCTATTTTGACATCAATCGAGAAAAGTTTCCTATCTTAGAATGTTACGACTCACTCTTCTGTTTCAGTGCTGGATGATTAGAATAGTCTTTTCTTATATTATATATAGCATATTTCCCCCTGTTGGAAACATTTTTTGTTGGTTGAACAACACTTCAGCGCTTGCTAAATTTAGAAAGTGACCTCTGTGATCAGGCTCCAATTGGAACTTCCTTTTAGCTAAATTTATTTTTCAGATAGATGTGTATTCTGAGGTGATTGCCTTTTTGCGATTCTTTGGAATATATAAGTACCGAGAGTCCTTATGATAAAGTTTGGGATGTGGATCACTTTAATCTTCATTATGGACCATGGTCCACACGACAATATTTCTGTAATCATTTTTTTTTTAATTCTAGTTCTTGGAGCCTTTTGTTCTTAGTGCCCCTAGGTAGTGGTTTTGGTTTGCGTTTCTGTAGGACCTCGTTTGGTTTCTCTTGCATTGTTCTTAATGAAAGCCGTTTATTAGGCTAAAAGAACGGATTCCACGATTCAGGCCTTGTGGATGATGGAGTTGGTTTAGTTAAAAGTAAAAAAGAAATAATTAGCGGTGGAAGGAACTTTGTCTTTCAATTTTCTAGATTTGTTTTCTTTTTTTGGGTTAATGACCACCCTCCAAAATATTCAGCAAACGTGCTGATCCTTCCCTCCAAAACCCCCCTTCAAAGAAAATTTCCAAGAATATTACTTCTCAATCTTGCTATCTTATGCACTTTGAATCTTACTAACCATTGTTTACAACCAAACATCATGCGTTGGCCTGAACACACAAAAAGGACCACTTTAAGAAGGGGATTCCTAAGGCTACTATTATTGTGCTCCATGATATCCGTCTGACAGGTTCTAAGCTAGAATTTGAAGAAAGAGAAGAAGTATGTGGTGGTTTTAGAAGGAATTAAATTAAGCCAGATCATTCCTTTTTTTTTTTTTGACGAGTTTGTTTTGATCCATCTTGATAGCTTCTTAAAAATTCTCTCATTTTGGGGTTCCATAATTTGAAGGAATAGGGAGTCTCCTGATGAATTCTTTGAGTTGCTTTATTTTATTTCATGGCCTGTAATTTACGTACGTACTAGAATCCAAGGAGTTTTCTTTTTTTTTTTTAACTCTGCTTCTGGTATTTTACCTTTATTTTATATCTAGTCTTATTTTTACTATTAAAATAGTAAAGCACATCTAATTGTATCAGAATGTTGATGATATGTTCTCCTTTCTCTTTTATTGTAGGTCCAATATCGTATGCACCCATCCCTTTCTGAATTTCCTTCCAACAGCTTCTATGAGGGCACACTACAAAATGGAGTTACAATCAATGAAAGGCAATCGACAGGCATCGACTTTCCATGGCCAGTTCCCAACCGTCCAATGTTCTTCTATGTTCAGGTATTAATGGATTCACGTATCTTTTAGAATTTGAATAGCAGAATAAAGAAAAAGGATCCTCCAGGGATGGTGGGGTTGTCCTAGTTTTGAAGCTACAAACCAATCTCTAATTATAAAGGAGATTAGTCTTAGCACTCTTGAAAGGAGGAGCCCATGCTCTGAGTTTTGAGACGTACACGTTCAAAGAATACTTGGATTGTATGCAACGTATATTCAGTTTCAAAGCTTTTAAATGTATCTTCTTTGGAATAATCATCAATTGGACATTTTGAATATATATTCTGTTGTGAAAAAAAAAAGAATGAATTTCAGTTTTGACATAGCTTATGTTATGGTAACTTGCCCCATGTGTATGGTGTTTCCAAGTAGTCTTCAGTTTTGCTTGCATTCATGTTCTCAATTTTAACATCGAACATTTTTTAGATGGGACAAGAGGAGATAAGTGCCAGTGGAACTTCCTACCTAAATAGGACCGAGGCAGCAAATGTAGAAAAAATTGTGACCACTTTCTTAAGAAGTGGTGTAGTCCCTAGTCAGGTACAATATAGTTGTCATCTTCGGTTGTCAGGATGATATTTTCCTTTTTTTTTTTTTAATATATGTTATTATCCTGTTTGCTACAGATTGGAGTTATTACACCATATGAGGGTCAACGAGCTTACATTGTGAACTATATGTCAAGAAATGGTGCTCTCAGACAGCAACTTTACAAGGAAATTGAGGTAATGCTTATAAAGAGTTTGTGGATGTCCTCGTTACTAGCTGCTGCAATTCTGCACTCTTTCTGTTGACAGGTTGCAAGTGTGGATTCATTTCAAGGAAGGGAAAAAGATTACATCATATTGTCATGCGTAAGGAGTAACGAACATCAGGTGGGTTACATTTTCAGGTGTAGTTACTGTCTTTTTCAAGCTTTTTTTAACTATCTATCACCGATTCACTTGAAAATTTAAAAGTGTACCCTTTCTGATGCTGTACATATATCCTAGAAAGCAAAGGCTAGAGTTTAAGGTGTTGGACATTTTAATTGCCTTGTGCATTAACTATTTTGTTTGTTAACCTTTTCATTTCCTTTTCAAATAAGGTTATCATTTTGGAGTAACTGATAAAACCTGTTCCTTTTAGGGCATTGGATTCCTTAACGATCCTCGCAGGCTCAATGTGGCTTTAACACGAGCTCGATATGGTATTGTCATTCTTGGAAACCCAAAGGTTTTGAGTAAACAACCTCTGTGGAATAGCTTGTTGACACATTACAAGGTATTTTGTGCTCAAGTAGAATATTTATATGGATTTTCAGTGAGTTGTGACCTTCTGATACAATATATTTGAAGCTGAGATCCCTGATTTATTATGATATATTTTTATTTCCCGATGAAAGTTCATTCTTATAAAATAAAAGTGTGATAATTTTTCATCTTTCATCTAAGCTAAATATTTGCTGTATTTCTGGCTTACTTCACTATCAATGTCCGGCAGGAACATGAATGCTTGGTTGAGGGTCCTTTGAATAACTTGAAACAAAGCATGATTCAGTTTCAGAAGCCTAAAAAGGTAGACCACTGGATGAACAGGGGGGTGGGGGGACTTTTAAATTGATTGTTCTTCGCTGATTATTTTTATGCTTCAGATATACAATGATCGGCGTCTTTTCTTTGCTGGTGGGCCTGGAGTTGTCCCCAATGATAATTTTGGGCCTGTTGCCCCATCTGGTCCCAGTGCTGATAGAAGAAGTAGTCGTGGTAGAGGTATGTTTTTTCCCCGGATATTCTACAATGTTCATAAGTTCCCAACTTCGTTTTGCGGAAGTGGTTCTTAAGGATGCATATGCTGCTTATGGCTCATTTCATGACCACGTAGATTGATCATGCCCTTCCTTTTTTTTTTTTTTTTTTTTTTTTGACAACTCAAATCTCCTAATTCAGGTTCGTACTTTCCTCCTCACCTACCGAATGGTGCGCAAAAGCCTGGAGTGCATGCATCTGGTTATCCCATGCCACGAGTTCCTCTTCCCTCGTTTCATGGTGGTCCCCCGCATCCATATGGAATTCCAACTCGTGGAGCTGTACATGGACCAGTTGGTGCTGTTCCTCATGTTCCTCAACCAGGAAGTAGAGGTTTTGGGGCAGGGCGGGGAAATGTTGGTGCTCCTATTGGTAGTCAGCTTCCAAATCAGCAAGGCTCTCAACAAAATATTGGAAATCTTGGCTCCACTTTTAACTTTCCTGGTTTGGAGAGTCCCAATAGCCAACCATCAGTGGGTGGTCCGTTGTCGCAGCTTGGGTTTGTTAACAATGTGTGTGTTCTCTGTCCCTTCTCAGTATCCGTCTTGAGGGTTACCTTACTAAAAGTATCTTCGTTTGTTCAACCAATAGATGCCTGTTCAGCCGCCTACTCAAACATTTCGTGATGGATACTCCATGGGAGGAATTTCTCAGGTACTTAATTGGTGTATAATATGCTTAGTTTTGCTATATTTGTCCTTAATCCACTTTTCTAAAGTAATTTTGATGATTAATCAGGACTTCTTGGGCGATGACTTTAAAAGCCAGGGATCACATGTTCCATACAATGTTACTGATTTCTCCACTCAGGTACTTCTCTGCAAGAATGTAATTTGATTGCTAGCACTAGTGCCCAAGTTTAATTTTAATGATATAAGTCAGATGCTTAAGGTGAAGTTATAGAGCAGTCGATACTAGAAATTATTTGATCTATTTTTCTGAAGTAACAAGTTTGAACATTCTTATGTTTCAAGGCACGTTTAGGCATATCTTTTTTTTTTTGTGTCATACTCTCTTTTGGTTTATTTGTAGGCCTCTCAAACTGGATATCCCATTGATTATGTTAGTCAAGGAGCACAGGGTGGCTTTCCAGGGAGCTTCCTGAACCAGAATTCTCAATCGGGATATAACCGTTTTGGAACAGGAAATGATTTCATGTCGCAGGTTTTCTACTACTCTTTTGCTTTCCTTGACTTGATTTCTGAAGTTTCCATTGGCATTTAACCTCCATCTGTCTCACAGGACTACATGAACCATGGTTCACAAGGTTTATTTACTCAAGTTGGTTTCAGCGATCCCTCACTAGATGAATCCTCCCAAAGTCACTATAACGTGACAAATACAAACTCACTACAGTCTCAGGTTTCTCTTAATGCTCAGTAGATTTGATAGTTACTGAATGCTAGGGTGTGGGAACAATTGGCTTGTTATAGCTTCTCACATATATTACCATCAAGTGGGGGGTGGGGGGTCAATTCGATTTGACTTAACGGTTATATCTTCTCCATTTTTGTTCTTGTTTTTTTTTTTTTTTTTTTTTTTTTTTGTTGCTGAATAAAGAATAATAATTGTACATCAGGGCATGATGAATTCTCTCTACTCCCAGCCCTTTGCACATTACAATACACAGCCTTCGACCCAGCAGGCCCCACCACAGCAGCAGCAGCCTCAGCAGGGCCAGAGCTCTCAAAATCAGAAAATTCACTTTAGTGGTTGAAAGAGTGTAGGATTCACGGCGGTGATGGGTAGTCTTTGCATCCGGCAACTTGGTGTGCTATCTGTATGCAACTGTCTGCCTCTTGATTGCAAGCTTGCCATTTTTTGGTCAATATGATTGTTCTATCCTCAACCATTGTTGGTAACATGGGATTTGGCAATCTACTAATACTCAAGAGTGGACAGAAGACGGAAGTGCTGTCTTTCAGCAAAACAAGGGCGGCACATCCAGGGCTGAGAAAGAAAAGATAACCCATATTCCTGCTTGAGGTTTTGTGTTAATGAATAAAACTACAAATGTTATTTTGTGCAATGGAGCACTGCATGGCACGGTTTCGGCAAAAGGGTTCCATAATACGTAGGATCGGCTACATTTTGTGTGATATAACCCTGGCAACTGATTCATTTGAAAAAAAAATACAGAAGCAGCAGTCAAATGGACATTTTTGTACAGCAGCAGCTGGTGAAAGTTGCCTTATCTCATCCCTTCACCTCCCCGTGACATGTACCTGTACTCTGCTTTATCATTTCATCAAGTAGAGGATGGCTATAGACTATAGGAAGTATTTATATAATTTTCTTTTGCTTAGTGAGTGCTGCTGCTACCCCATACAGGAATGAATGTATTTTGATATGGTATATATCTTTTGGTCTTGTTAGGATATATTATATCAGACTCAGCTCTATTGTGAAGTTGCCATGTTTAATGCCATTTTGTTTGCCTTATCTTCATTGATGGATGGTAATATGGAAAGAATTATTAAAGGCAATTGAACAGTTTATCTCATATCAAGCATGCCAATTAACATTCTTTTTTTATTAGGAGTTCCTTTCTTCATCAGGTGGTTGGAGATGGAAAATAGAAAACGAGTCTAAAATGGCGTGGTCGTCGTCTTCCTCACTAGGTTCGTCTAGTTGAACTTGTGACTCTTCGACCTTGAATCCTTCATTCATGAACTCTGTAAGGCACTCGACGGTCCATGGTCGAATCTCAGAAGCTGCCCAGATTTTGCTATTTTTCCCAGAGATGATCTTTAGGATGTGTGCTAGAGGGGCCATGTCCTCTGAGTCATAGAACAAATCCGACATCAAAATCAGGTCGAACTCACCGAACTCGTTTGCTCGACTCACCGATTCATCTAAGCCCCAGACGAGTTCCCTTACTTCAACTCGATCCTCGAGTCCATTGGCATCTACATTCCTCAACAACCCAGGAAGCAATGGTTCTACATCAGTAAGTACAACACGACGAGCACCAAGTAAAGCTGCCATCAAACCAGGGAGGCCAGCCCCAGCTCCGAGCTCAATCACGGTCTTGTCCCGGAAGTCGAAGTCGAATAACTTGCACTGAGTTGCCATCCATTCAGCTAGGACGAAGGCCGAGTTCCAGACCCAGGAACCGGTGAGCACTCTACCAGTTGTGGAATCATAGAGGTCGTCAAGCTCATGGATTACAACGTTTGTATCACTGATTTGGAATTCTCTAACGCCCATAGTGTAATCTCCTTGCCCTTTACCTTTGCTGCTTCAATTTTCATTGTGCCTTCTTTTATAGCAAAAACCATCCCCCTTTTTCTTTTGTCATTTTCAAAGAATCCTATACCGTTCTCTCCCTCCCTCTTTTTCGAGAGTATCATTTAGGGATAAGATACCTCAAAGTTAGAAGGGAAAAAACAAGGGAATACAATTCTCCCTCCACTCCATCACATCTTACTTCTATGAGAATTATTGGTGGGAAGTTTTTTTAAGTAATCATTGTCATGTCAATCTATTACTTTGAAGCTAAGATGACTCTTCTTAGCGCACTTTGAGTGATGCTTTTCTAAAGTGATTACTCAAAACAGTAAATTTAGCAGACATTGGGTTTAAGGTTTTTTAATTCTCTTGAAGTTTATAGTTCCAACATTATGTTCTGTTCTGTTGGTGTAGAGGTCAAAAATCTATTTGTTGATCATCAAATAATTTTCCAACACTTGCCCTAAAGGGATTAATATGCCCAAATGAATTCTATATATATTTGAGACCGAATATTATCTCAGTCAAAAATCTATTGTCTTGAAAAAACTATTCGATTTATGGGATTGAGATTGATATTCCAATCTTCTTCAAACGTATTGATTTGACCCCATAAGCAGAACCGCCACCCCATAGCATATTACCACTATATTACCACTAGAAGCATAACCTCATATTTCTTCTAGAGAATCTCCTAATTGTTCCCGAGCAATTAGAAAGAAATTCTTTAACTAGAAAAAATTCAATTCAGGTGTGGGATACCTATCCAAAAGTTTTCGCAACTCAATCATGTATGATGGAATCATCAAAGATTTAACCTTTTCAAACTCGGTTTGTAACTCACTATAGGCTCGAGAAAAAAGAGAAGATGAATATAAACGAGATATACAGCAACAAGGAAAAGAATTGAATAGCGAAACTCCTTAATATTTAGTGCTCTCAGATGTGTCGACATCGATTGTGACTCATTATTTCAATGAATCATTTTTTAAGACAAAAGAGGATTATATAAACACTTGCTCGAAATTTCACTAATCTACTTATCGGATTCCATTTTGGAATTCCTTCCTAAACGATCCAATAAAGTGATAATGACAGAGAAGTAGAGAAATTAACTGGAATTCCTTCCTAAACGATCCAATAAAATGATAATGACAAAGAAGTAGAGAAATTAGTGAAGTAAAAAGTTGATTACATATGAAATAAAATAGGTGAAAAGAACATGCAGTATTCAGTTAGACTAGTGTTTATACATCAGTATACCCTTCCTTTCTTTCAGAACAGCCCCAAACCTGTGATAGTTAAAAACAGATACACTTAAAAAGACTAAATATGTTTTGTTTATATATAAATACAGAATTATTTTCATAATTACAGGGAAAATAATCACGAGAAGGAAGAACCGCAGTTGACGATGATGAGCGTAGATTCGATAAAAGATGAGAGATGAAAGATGAAAGATGAAAGATGAAAGAACATTACATACCATTTTTATGCATACCAATTGAAACTTTCTCCAGCAAATTGGGTAACTTCCTTCTTGCACAAGAATAATGAGAAGAACTTGATTAGGCAGAGCCAGCTCAGACCAAATCGATAGCGTTTTTATCCGATGGACACAGCAATGTGCTAATATTCGATGATGGGTTCTAGACGATAATCATGCCATGTGTGCTTGTCATAACTTGGGGTGTAGCCTCCATGGACACCCACCTTCAAAAGCCTGTTCCAGGACGTCTTCCATCCGCTTAGCTAGTAATATCTAAATTGTGAAGAAAACAAGTCAAAAACATAGCAAATATTGATACTAATCAGATCAGAGAAAGCATCTTTATTCTTCTTACCTCCAAACTAGCAAGCACGGCTGAAGGAACTTCCGCTAAATCTTTCAAATTTCTCTCTGGGAGAATAACCCTCTTTATCCCATAACGATGTGCAGCTAATATCTGCAAAATATCTCGCTTGCGTTAACATGAATGCTTCCTATTATATAAACACGGTTAAATTACATGTTTAGACCCCGAACTTTGAAGTTTGTGTCTATTTGATTCTTCGATTTTCAAAAGTATATAATAAGATTCTAAACTCTCAATTATGCGTCTAATAGGACCCTAAAAAATTGGAACGTTCTAAACATCATAAATTTTGATTTTATGTCTAACGAAGCTTTAAACTTTTAATTCTGTAACCCGTAGATCTAATTTCTCTAAAAAAAAATATCAGATTTCAAAAACTAAATCTATAGTAAAATATGAGATATGAGATGATATACCTTGTCCTTGATGCCACCAACAGGTAGAACAAGACCCCTCAGAGTCATCTCTCCTGTCATTGCAGTATCCGCCCTAACTCTTTTCTTACCAAACAGTGAGACCAGAGCTGTTACAAGAGTCACACCAGCTGAAGGCCCATCCTTAGGCACCGCACCAGCGGGAAAATGTATATGAATATCACGACCCTCCAAAAGATTAGATTCACAAGCTGCTGCCAGTTTCAGATCTGTTGCCCTCGCTCGTACCTGTAATTATGCAATGGCGAAGAGAGGTTTCATTCATTTGAAGCGATAAAATTATATTTATGAAAGCACGCAAGTATCAAGATGAATAAGATACCCACCCAGGTAAGGGCTATCTGAGCTGATTCTTTAATGACGTCACCTAGCTGGCCAGTGAGATGTAATTCTCCCTTTCCAGACATTGCTGTAGCCTCCACGAACTGAACCTCTCCCCCAAAGGCAGTCCAAACCAATCCAACCGATATCCCAGGTGATATAACCCGCTCGGCTGCTTCTCTGTCATCAAACCTAGGAGGCTGCAGTACAGTAACAAGAATTAACAATATGTGGAAGATGCTTTCTGGAAATTCCAACTGAGAAGAAAGAATTAGAAAAGCTTTCTATTTCGGTAGCTCAATTATATGCCAACAAACCGATAAAGATATGCTCACCCACGTATAGGACATAGGTCACACAGTCGCTCAAAGATCAAGAACTATTCATTTAGCTCGGCAGCAATAGACTTTGAATTGAATATCTAACTTAGGGTAGAAAGATTCATTAACTAATTGACAATAAACTAGCATGTATATTAGTGAAGCAGAAAAAAACTGTACACAGCACAATTACAAACTCCAGTAATAGTTTCAAGTAACTGGCACACATTAACGACATTAGCATGAAGGGCACAGGAACTATTACCCCAAGCACTTTTTCAAGCATAGCCTCATCAACAACCAATGGAGAGGCCATCCTCAACGGGTTTGGCATCTCATGATCCGCTCCGATTGGGATGACCTCCATATCTACTTCAGCTCCATCAGAAAGTCTGTTTTCCAACAGAGGAGAAGAAACCTGATGCACATCTTTATTCAACGGGGCAGTTTGATCTCTTTCCACAACTCTAACAGCAGCAGCACGAGCCAAGGCTGCCAAATTTCTCTCAAGGTTTCGTACACCAGCCTCTCTAGTGTATCTTTGAATAACAAGTTTAACCATAGCCTATCACAAATAACAGGTACGTATAAATTGTTTTCATATATAATAAGAGTAACTAAATTATATAACAGCTATGAAACAACACGACCTTGATGATGCATTTCCATATAGATAAAAAGAAACCCACTTTTGAGATGAAGACACAGACAGTTACACATTAAATGCTGTAGGATCACGTGAAACAAACAAGCCTAGGAGAATTATTATTATTTAATATTTATTGATTTTTAAAGGAAAACAGATATTTTCATTGATGAAGAAAATAGTGCAGGAGAGAATCCAAACAGCTCGGCTGAAGAGAGAAATACCAAAAAATAAGAAAATAAAAAACAGAAACTACCCAAATAAAATAAGAGCAGATAAGACATAAAGCTACAAAAATGTCCTCCAATTGTTACAAATATCTTGGAAATCTCCAAACGACCGGACCATGAATGGTAAAAATGTGCATGAATTTCTCATTATCATACGGCAACACATGCAGACCTAGCCTTGAGATGAAGAGAGAAATCCTGTAAAGCAGTAAAATTGGAACTGGAAATACACCCAGAAACAGGAATTATGAGACAGCAAAGAAAACGGTTCTGTAGAATGCTTTTAGTGCAGTAAATCAGTGCTTAGAGAATTCATACTATTGCAACAGGCCCCTGATCATAAGTATGAACTTGTGCAAGAAGGGTAAATATTGGAATAATGGGCATGGTAATTACACGAGGCTATTATGTGGGAGGGCAGAAACTCAATTCAGGACGTATGTAGGAACCAGAGTAAGGAGAATTACAGTACAAGGTAGGAATAACAAGAAAAGAGCGAGCAGAAGATGTGATCAATAGACTCTTGAAACTTCTTCAGGTTTGTAATGATAGAACAATTAATTGTAATCATCATTATATTAAGAGTTAGTTACCTCTGGAATTTGAAGAAATTCAGCGCTTAGTCCATGTTGTTCTAAAACTCGAGGAATCAAATGGTGCATTGCAATCTTAAGTTTTTCCTCTGGTGTGTATCCAGGCAGCTCAATGACTTCCATCCTATCTAAAAGAGGAGGAGGTATGGGCTGCATTCTGTTAGCAGTGGCCACAAATACGACATTTGAAAGGTCAAATGGGACATTCAAATAACTATTGATCATTAGTTAAGGAATCACTTCGAGTACCTTAAGGATAAAAAAAGCAGTTTTAGAATTTCAACAACACTAAGCATTAAATAGGTAGAAAATTTAGAGGCAACGCATGTATGGAAATAGTATACACACCAATTACGCTTAACCAGCAAAAACCCTACCTCAAAACAGCAAAAAGAAAAAAAGCTTAATCTACAGAGGCATCATTACCGCAGCCCACTCGACCCTTCCAACCTCATCCTCAATAAGTATCATATTTCTTTCCAACCATGAAACCTAGACATTCAAACATTATTTGGTTCCTTAAGCACCACCTTCTATTTCTTTCCATTCATTTACAAAAACAAATTTCACAAACAAAAGAGCAAAACTTAATGCCTCGAGAGAGACATTTCCAAGGACACTAATGTTTTGATCTGTTTAAAACCTTTTAAATAATCTTCCTCACCTTCATTCTTGCCTTCATAAAAACATACAGAATCTAAACATCATAGCACGCTCTATAACCAATATGAGTGCAGTGTACAAATAAGTTAATAAAAACCATTAGATTAGGATACTGATCATTGAACTTCTTGTTCTGTTCAGGGTCAAGAACCTCCAGTAGAGCTGAAGCTGGATCGCCTCGCACATCAGAACCTGTCTTGTCAATCTCATCTAATAGCATGACTGGGTTGCAAACAGCTACTCTCTGTAAAATGAAGGAAGAAATTTCAAGGGTAGATAAAGCATCAATTTCAAGGGTAGATAAAGCATCAAACCTAGTCACCCATAATCTGCATTTAGATGAGAGCAATAACAAGAACAAGTTTTCCTATTCCTTCCTAACCGCAACTCTCAAAGGATCCTTACCATTGATAAGCACCTTAACCTTCTTGAAAGGAAAAACACTCCAGTCTAAAGTTTCATAAGGTGAAAAGGAAAAATGATAGTAAATAAAAATGGATTGGATAAGAATCATCAAACACTAGAGACAATTATCAACAAGACAATAGTTTAATCTACCAAGAACCTTCTGCAAACAAACGCTGAGCTTTAGATAATAATATTCTGAAAGAGCGATTAAATTTGGACAAATTGGAGGCGAGGGGAAGACTACCTTCAGTCCATCAATAAGACGCCCTGGCATGCTTCCAATGTAGGTCCTCCTATGTCCTCTAATGTCAGCCTCATCTTTAACACCACCCAGGGATATGCGTACAAATTTTCTGCCCAGAGCAGCAGCAATAGATGATGCCAAAGATGTCTTTCCCACACCTGGTGGCCCAACAAAGCATAGCACAGGCCCTCTTGCATCTGGCTTAAGCTGATAATGTTGGATGGAGTCAAATAATACCGAGTTTAAACTCAAATGTGAAAATACTGAGGGTTGAAAAAAATATTTGATGATAAGTTACCTTCCGAACAGCAAGATATTCAATAATTCGTTGCTTGACCTTGACCAAACCATAGTGGTCACTATCAAGACGTTCCTTGGCAGCTTTCAAGTCTAATTCATGTTCTTCAGTAGCCTTTTTCCATGGAAGGTCAGCAAGAAGCTCGAGGTAAACTCGCAAGCTATTATATCCCGGTTGTTGAGGTTGCATCTTTTTAAGGCTCCTGTGAAGATTATACAAATAAAGGTGTAAAATTAGCTAATATATAAAAATCTCATCTGATCAGAGATTCACAATGCAGCTAGGATAATTAGCCAGCCATGATACAGTACATCCAAATAAAAAATGTGCTAATGTCATCGATAATTTCCTGTAAACCATTAATGCTTCTAGCAAGCTATTAAGATTGGTTGTGCATGTTTGATAGTGTATAGCAACACAAATCTACTTCCTAAAGTACATGTCAATATAATCTTTAGGACAACCCGTATCATATCAGATAACAATATTCAAAGCTGTAATTTCAGAAAAAGTTCGTTAATCATCTGTGCTTATGGGGCTGTAAAACCAAGCATCATACTACATTTCCCACCACAAGATTAGATATAACCACCATATCAACAATAAAAACAAACACAAAGAAGAATTATTTCACTATCTTTTTTCCCTGTGTTTTGCAAGTGCTAACTATGAGAACAAATCAAAACTTTAGCTGCACGAAAACAAAACCTATACTATGTCTTTTCAGAAAGTCATACCTCAGCTCCCTCTGGGCATGCTTCCAGATATTGGCAGGCATTTCAGCACTTTGCATCTTTCTTTCCAGGGCAACCAAATCATCTTCATCGTGATCATCACCAAGCTCCTCCTTTATGGCCCTCATCTGCACATCATACAATAAATGACAAGGGTCGGGTGGTCTAAAATGATAGTCACGATGAACCAGCAAAGCCAGTCACCAGATTAAACAAACTACATGGTGAAAGTGGAAACCTGACCTCTGTCAGAGGCACTTTTTTATAACATTAGATATCTCACAATTTTGAAATTATTCTCAACAATAACCGCAGTAAATTAGCTCACTTGAGAATGACATAATATTGGATCAAACACGCAATCAATACCACAATCAATTTATATTTAAGTTGAACATAGCAATTTCAATAAAGTAATAAAATCAGCTAAGAGTGTTAAGGGTGCCCAATTATTAGAAAGATTGTGAGTTGTTCCTTACATAAAAGCGATATGCATCAAATATTTGAATCACACAATAGAACTCAACATATTTGGTTGTAAATAACGTAAAACTATATGCATTAATAGCTAAAATAGCAGGTTAACAGCCAAAATGGAATTCACCATATGTATGGATTTTCACAATTACGTAAAATCACATGCCATTAGGCATGACACCATTGATTAAGCATCCAAGCATCCAAACCGATGCCCATGCTTTCATCATTTAGTGATAATGAATATAAACTCAGTCACACCATAAAATAACAAAAATCTTGGACATAAGTGATGTTCCGAATGTCTGACTACAGGGTGAAAAAAAACTATAATTGCTGTGTGAAAGCTAACCTGCTGGCGCAAAAGGAATTCTTTCTGTGATTTTGATAACTGTCCTTCTACTTTTTGCGTAATCTTCTCAGCTACACGTATTGACTGTTGCAAGTTAATAACAACATGACTTTACAATAAGAAAAGGGAATATTGAAGTGACGTTCACTATTATTTACTCTTTGATATAAGACTTGCCTGCAAATGCCTGTCAACTAACTCCATTGCTTTTGAAAGCCTTACTCTTAAGTCAACTGAATCCAGCATAGATAATTGCTCTTCAAAACTCATCTCAAAGCTGGCGACAAATATATCAGCCAGTTTATGAACTGGAACTGTCTCCAAAAGAACTTTAATCCTTCCTCCAGTTTTTTGTTTCTAGAAGCGGAAAAAGGTGTGAATTACTGTTCCAAAGGTTGACTTAGATGTACATAGTAATAACAGAAATGGTGAAAAATTTAATGGACTTGATTTTAAAAGAGAAAAGAATTAATGTAGTCTAGAAAAGTAAAATCTCCGTTGATAAAGAAACGAAATTTTCCATTATCATTGAGGACCAGCAACAAATATCTTCCTTCAAGAGAAGTTATAAGAATTCCCCAACAGAAAACAGATTTAAACCCACATTACAAAAATTACCACCCCCCCCCCCCCCCNCCCCCCCCAAGTAAGTGAAACTAAAACTGTTACCCATTAACCGTTTATTGAAAACCCAAGAAACACTAAGGATCCTGAAAGTTTGCTGCTGTAAGAACACTAAAATTCTCGACTTTACTACGCGTAAAACAAAATGACAGAATGAACGGTAGACTTATGGGAAGGCATTTCTTTTATAACCTATTTGCAATATATAAACCACCCAACGTACCAACCAAACTAAAACATAAGCTTTCCCTGGACATCTTGATTTACAAACAGCATTTAACCACACCTTGTTAACTTTGGAGAAAATAGAATTTACACTCACTAAAGAGTTAAAACGAAAAACAACCCCTGAAACTGCCTTCATTTATTGTTTCGAGAAGAGAAAGAAACACCTTCCAATAATTTCATCACCTCTAACAAAAGCAAATTGTTTGCCGCTCCAGTTCTAGGAATAATAACCAATTGGATTTTTTCAACAAAAAATTTAGCAGTAGTCTTGTTGGAAAGAACTTTAGCATTATCTTGTCTCCATGCACTCGAATTGGCCACAAAGTTAATGATTTTATCTTGCTTTCATGAAACACATGCCATCTTTCAGCACCCTGAATAAAGGTAATAACCATGTAATAAAATAAAAGAGATAGCATCACTGGATACCTGTTCAAGAACAGATATAAGCTCCATTGCAGTAGCTTTAAATTGTCGAGATAATGAAACAAATTCGGGGTCTTGCTCCACTTGCTCCATCTCTAAGTAAGATGATAAATAAAGAAGCAACTAACAAGGTCAGCAGATGAGTTCAAAAGGCAACCTATTTGTTTAATCAACGAACTCAAAAAGTCTTTACAGAAAACCACTTCCAAAAAAATCATATCCTTTCACCAATTTATGAAATATAAGAACGCAATCAACCACCAACCTTCCTTTGTCATTTCTGAATGTGATATTCGTGCAGTATAATATGTTCCCCTGGTGCTAAGTTCCTGGACAGTAAATCTGCATAAACCTTCTAGCACAACTGTATATGTCACTCTTCCACTCGGTTTCTCCACTCCTCTAGAAAGTTGCAAGGCACGAGCGGCAACACCCCTGACAAAAAGGATTTCAGAAAACCAGCCTCTCAACTATTACCCCATCTTGCATTTTGTAACATTATACAAACATAATGAAAAAATTGTATGTTGAGTTATATGGAGAAAGATATTGATTCCAATGAGAAAAGGTCGAGAAAAAACTTCATAGGTACTTCTGCTATCTTATGATCGGATAAACAGAAATGACTAGATTATGGAATGACAAAATACAAATAGACATCATACCTTGAATGCCATTGAATAACTTCCTGGTGATTTTTCCCATCTACCCTTTGCGAGTCAGAGGTACCAGATTGAACCCTCGAGCTACGATCTCCAGAATCACTTCCCACACCTAACCATTATTTTTGTTTGTCTGAAACAGTTAAATTATTTTTTCCTCGTCCAATAACCAACATTACAAACATACATCACACCAACGAAACTTCTTCGTACAATAAAACATCCAATCAAAATGCAGCTGCTTAACCTTTAATTGTTTATAAAATAAGCAGCAACCTAACTACCTTGAGATAACACAGGACCTATCGCTGAGGCGTCAGCATCATCTCGAACTGGAAGAATACCAATCAATCCCTTCTCTTCTCGCTGCCACAACTCTTGCTCCACCAATTTCACACTGCGTCCATAGTAAAACATTTTACACGTCATCCTTTTGTCAACGTCCATAAAATGTGCACAATCTCACAACAAATGCAAATTGCAATTAGGAACAAGAATATCAGATTTTCGTGTGAAAAAACATTTCAAAAATCCGAAAAGTTTGAAATGAGTTCCAACATGAACTGAGAACTGATTATCAAAACATAAAGACAGAAGTCAAACACAACCAAAAATCTCCCACAAGACGCCGTACAGACGAAAAAGCTAGAAAAAATTGGCCTCCCTCTATCGCCAAAAAAAAGAGAACAAAATTCAACTTACACACAAATTCAGCTATATAATTTCACCAACAACAAAAAAAAAAGTCCGAATACCACGATCAGGCGAGTTAAGTGATGATCCAAAGCTACAAGCTCCAAATTACCGAAGAAAAAAAAAGTCAAAATCACTCGGAACAAAATCAAGTTAATCAGAATTTCCTTGACGCTCAAGAAAAACAGCATGATTTTTCATTAAAGTCAAATTACCGGTGAACAGGAAGAAGAAGAAGAAGAAAACAGAGCTGTAATCACTAGTATTTCTTGACACGCACCTGCTGGAAGAAGTGCATCGAATCCGAATAATGGCGCCTGGTAAAAGCACCTTGTTTCTGAAGGGAAGAATTCCGAGTCGACTCGGTAACTCCACCGATTCCACCATGATTGCAGTCGATGAAGAAGAGAGGGAGAGAGAGAGAGAGAGAGAGAGACGTCTGTGGCAGAGGTGGGGAAGACGAGAGTGGGTTTTACTTTTAACAGACCAAAACGACGACGTTGAATCTTCGCATCAGCAGCAACAAACCTTCTGAATCTCTTAGCTTTTCCTTTCCTTCTGGTGGAGTATTTAAAAACAAAAACATTTTTGTGAAAAAAGTCCCTTGAATTTTCATAATTAGATTTTCGCCTCGGTTGTTTTGAAAATTTGCTTTATGGACCCCACCAACTGCAATTATCTTGATAAGTCGGTTGAAGAGTTCGGATAGAAATTGAATGCTGACTCACCTTTTTCTGTGCTATTATTATTATTATTCTTATTAAAAAAAAAAAATTATTATTTTGTTTTCCTATAAACTAAATTTAAATCGTGGGATACAATAAAAATTTATAAACTAAATATATCCCGTCGGTCGTAACTAGAGATGTCCACAATACGATGACCATCTATTTCATTCACTGTTCCATGTACAAAGGACAAGAATTGGATTCCCGCCAAAAAATTTCTCAATTATTATTCTTTTTATAAAAAACATTTTTATGTATATTTTTCATTTTTTTTTATATATAACACGCTTAAATTATTAAAAAATTGAGTTAGAAAGTATTTGTTAATCAAATTTTTTATAACATGATTTAAAGATCTAAGAGGAGGACCCAAACAAAACAGCCCAAATAACTTAAAATAAATAAGTCTAATTAATATTTTAAAAAATTAAGATATCAAATTTTTTTTAATATATATATATATATATATATATTAATAAGCGGAGACAGAAATAGATAATATAATTTTATCTCAAATCCATTTATTTTTCATAAATCTCTCCCACTCCGACCCCATGTTCTATATAAATAGAGAATTATCGTCCCGTTTTGATAGGTCTCCACGAGCTAAATAAACCTCTCTAGTTGTAACGATCCTAAAATAAATATGCTCTAATCACTCTCCACTTCTTTCCTAAAGACAGATATAATTAAAATGAAGAAAAAATGGTGAAAGACAGAGAAAGATTAAGATTGTGAATATAATTAGAAGAGAAAAAAAACGGTAAGGACAGATAGAGAAAGATTAAGATTGTGAATATAATTAAAAGAAAAAAAATGGTAAGAGAGGGAAAAGTGTGAATATAATTAAAAAAAAAACAGAGAGGAAAAATTGTAAATATAATTAAAAGGAAGAAATAACCATAAGAGATAGGAAGATCATAAATATAATTAAAATGAAGAAAAAAAATAGAAACATTATAAACTAAAAGAAAATATCTCAGAAATGTTAAAGGGTATTAAATACGAAGAGAAAATAGAATATATGAAAAAATGTTGAAGGGTATTAAATGGTTTGTATGAAAATAATACTATAATACACATATATATTTCAAGACTTACCTCATGCAAAGACTCTAATGTTCCTATGAACTATAACACATGGACGAATGTAAATTAAAGAGACAATTTTGTAGAAGTTCAAACTTAACTAATGTCATGGGCTCACATAGGTTGACTTGAATTTCAATGGACAGAATTAAACTTTGATTAAGGATAACTTCGTGACATCAGTCTAAGCTAATCAAATAAGTGACCTTACTATCAGCATGATTTATTTGATATTGACACATGCCCCATGGTTTTGCACGTGTCATATATATTGATATGTGTGAATTGTTTATGGATCGATATGCTTGTGATATATATATGTTATAATATGTGAATTGTATAATAATACTTACGGTACGATGTATTCAATATATGTTTGAGATAGGATACGAGAATGATGCACTAAACGTTATGTAATGATAAGAGTAAGATATGTTTATGACATGTTAAAGTTAGGTTACGTATTGAAGTACTATGGATATGAGAGATTGATAATAACGATATGGTCACTATCGATTGATAAAAGAATATGGTTAGGTTATGGGTAGAAAGAGATAAGATTATGATAGATTGATAGAATAATAGCGTTAGGATACGTTCCTATAACGATATGACTAAGGTACGTTCATGTAACGATAAGACTATGATAGGTATAAGAATGTTAAGACTATGATAAGTTAGGGAACGATATGACCATGAAGTGTTTACGGTATGAAATGATTATGATACGACATGTGAATGGTATAATATATATATATTATTTATTTATTTATTGTGATATGATATGAAATATGTTATGGTACGAGACATATGATAATTGACATGTTTACGATATGATATATTGTGATACGATATGTTATGGTATAATATGTATACGATGAAAATTATTATGTCTGGAAGCATAGAATATTATGATATGATATATTTATGTAATTTGAATGATATGATATGATTGACATGCAAAATGACGAACTAGCATGAACTACAACCTCGGAGTATGCATGAAAGATATGATAAACGATATAAAAAATGATATGATATGTATGAAACACTAGCGGTGTTATATTAAATGATAATGAAAATAAAAAAAATGTTGGGACCTTATGCATTATTGTGTGCTCATGCATTGGGGGATACCCCTTACATTTCACGATAGTATGGACGCGTACGTTACGAGGTAGGAAAACGATCATTATGGTTATCATAATGCTGCAATGATCAGGTCGAAAATCGATCATTATGTTTAACCTAATGCTGACATGACAGTTACTAGTTCTAACGGATGTCCAGCCTAAGCAGCTCCTAGATTATGCTCGCCCGACAAGGAAAGTGACCCAGCGGTGTGGGAACTGACCGGTGAGTCCATACTCGCACGTATGGGTTGTGTGTAGAGTATATGATACACATCCAAGTTACCTGTTAGGATAGTACCGTAGGAAAATAGACGGTTATGATAGGTCCCATCATTGCATTCACATGTTCTTGCATTTAACCTTAGTAGGGTCACTTACTGATTACTCAAGTCACGTGCCACTATTATTTGATGTTAAGGTAAGACATTCATGTATAGCTGACGACGACTTTGCAACTTGAGACCATGACACATGCATATGATAGTCTTATTTATTTTCTTAAACTTAGGCCAGAATATGAAATTTTTAATTTAAACATTTATTTATTTTATTTAGTCTTTCGTTGTGCCGTTTTTAAAGGTGTTTTCAAAACATACAAGTCCGTGACTGTGTTTTAAAATGAAAATGATGTTTTATGAAAATTATTTCCACATTCAATGTTCATAATATGTATACAGTGACAACCTTATGCCACTTAATTAAATAGAAAATTTATGGTCCATACAAATTTTTTCTTTTAAGTCATGGACAATTCTAAATAAATAACATAAAACATCTATTAATTTTATATTTAATAATATTTTATTAACTTTAAAAATAAATTTTAATTTTTTTTTATATATTATTAAAAAAATTAAAAATTAATTTGTGGGTCCTCAAATTTCAAATTTTTTTTTTGGTATAATTTAAACTTTTTAATTTGTCAAAATTATCTATAAAAAATAAATTAAAAAGTTCAAAATTTTATTTGAAAATAATACTGAAAAAGTTCCAACCTTTATTAAATATTTTTTAATTTTTTATTACTAAATTAATTTTAGAATTTTATTATTATTATTATTATATTTCAGTTGAGTAGATAGTTGATATGGGAAATTTCTTGCACATTTTCTTCAGATTTAAATTTTAAATAACGTGAAACAGGCGACAATCGCCGCCATGTTCACACCAGACCTCCGTATAATATGGTCGGAGAATCTGACATGATTACGTGGCATTACCAGAGTTGATGACGTAGCAATTACCACGTCATTGTAGGACCCATAAACTATATTCCCTTCCCTTATGAGACAAATTTAAATCGTTTTTGATAATTAGTTAAACATTTAAATTATATGCTTGGTCGAAAGTATGGGTAATAGTATATGCTTGGTCGAGTGAATTGCTTGATGTATCGGGATACTATTATTGTGCGAATGCTAGCTATGATTTTAAGTAAAGCATATATGTTAGCTATGCGATCGATATTGTAACAGTCCAAACCCATCACTAGTAGATATTGTTTACTTTGGCTCGTTACATGTCGTCGTCAGCCTCACGGTTTTAAAACGCGTTTGCTAAGGAGAGGTTTCCACACCCTTATAAGAAATGCTTTGTTCTCCTCTGCAACCGATGTGAGATCTCACAATCCACCTCTTTCGAGGTCCAGAGTCCTTGTTGGCACTCGTTTCTCCCCAATCGATGTGGGATCTCATAATCCACTCCTTTCAGTGTCCAACGTCCTCACTAGCACACCCCGCCCGGTGTCCACCTCCTTCAAAGTCCAACGGTCTCGCTAGCACATATAAATATTATTCAAACAATTATTTTAAAATTTCAAATTACCCACCACCTAAATTTGAAAGCAGATATTGTTCGCTTTGGCTCGTTACGTATCGTCGTCAGCCTCATGGTTTTAAAACGCGTTTGCTAAGAAAAGGTTTCTACACCCTTATAAGAAATGTTTCGTTCCCCTCTCTAACCGATGTGAGATATCACAATCCATCACTCTCGAGGTCAAACGTCCTTATTGGCACTCGTTTCTCCCTCTAATCAATGTGGGATCTCATAATCTACCCCTTTCAGTGTCCAACGTCCTCGCTAGTACACCGCCGCGTGTCCACCTCCTTCGAAGTCCAACGGTCTCGCTAGTACATATAAATATTATTCAAACAATTATTTTAAAATTTCAAATTTACCCACCACCTAAATTTGAAGCAAATATTGTTAGCTTTGGCTCATTACGTATCATCGTCAGCCTCACAGTTTTAAAACGCGTTTGCTAAGAAGAGTTTTCCACACCCTTATAAAAAAATGTTTTGTTCTCCTCTGCAACCAATGTAAGATCTCACAATTCACCTCTTTCGAGGTCCAGAGTCCTTATCCGTACTTGTTTCTCTCTCTAATCAATGTGAGATCTCATAATCCACCCCCTTCAGTGTCCTCACTGACACACCCCGCCCGGTGCCCACCTCCTTCGAAGTCCAACGGTCTCGCTAGCACATATAAATATTATTCAAACAATTATTTTCACATTTACCCACCACTTAAATGTCATAATTTTGTAACACATTTTTCAAACCCACTTTAGAAAAATATATTTTATTTGTTTCTTTTTCACTAAGTCTCTCCTAGAAATTAGTGAACGTACACATGGAAAAACATACAACCAATTTCAATGGTCAATTATTTGGTTCTATAAAAAATTATTTGTAACACAATTATTTTAATGATCAAGCAAATAAATTAATATTTTAAATTATAATCTTTTTAAAATAATTATCTTATACAAGACTTTAAAATTAAATATTCATCTAATATTAGATCAAGTATCAAATATTAATTTATTTCATATTATTATTATTTTTAAAAAACTAATATTAGCACGACCACTTAAGTCTTAATTAGAGTACATATAGAAGATATTTGCGACATAAGTCAATATTCCATCGATAAATAATCTCTAATTTGATTCACACATGTGACATTATTTTTTTATTATTTTTTTTTTTTGTAATTTGATTCACACGTGACATTATTTTTGTGTAATATATAAATTATTTGTAACACAATTATTTTAATGATCAAGCAAATAAATTAATATTTTAAATTATAATCTTTTTAAAATAATTA
>NW_019268551.1:1394809-1395120 GCF_002738365.1 Cucurbita moschata | reverse complement strand
TTAGATCAAGTATCAAATATTAATTTATTTCATATTATTATTATTTTTAAAAAACTAATATTAGCACGACCACTTAAGTCTTAATTAAAGTACATATAGAAGATATTTGCGACATAAGTCAATATTCTATCGATAAATAATCTCTAATTTGATTCACACATGTGACATTATTTTTTTATTATTATTTTTTTGTAATTTGATTCACACGTGACATTATTTTTGTGTAATATATAAATTATTTGTAACACAATTATTTTAATGATCAAGCAAATAAATTAATATTTTAAATTATAATCTTTTTAAAATAATTA
>NW_019268551.1:1228704-1394794 GCF_002738365.1 Cucurbita moschata | reverse complement strand
TTAGATCAAGTATCAAATATTAATTTATTTCATATTATTATTATTTTTAAAAAACTAATATTAGCACGACCACTTAAGTCTTAATTAAAGTACATATAGAAGATATTTGCGACATAAGTCAATATTCCATCGATAAATAATCTCTAATTTGATTCACACATGTGACATTATTTTTTTATTATTTTTTTTTTTGTAATTTGATTCACACGTGACATTATTTTTGTGTAATATATAATAAAAAATCTTTAGTATTTACAATTTTTTTTGTTACACATAATTTGTGAGGGTCTTTAAAATTAGTTAAAAATAGCATAATTTTATTATATATTTTAAAATATAATTGTACGTTCATTTTTCTCTGTTTTATGATTATGGTATATATGAAGGCTAGGAGTTCAATTACCAATCCATTGTACCATTTGTAACAACTCAGATCCTCGAGAGCAAATGTTGTCCTATTTGGGTTTCTTCCCCTCAAGGCTTTAAATCACGTTTACTAGGAGAAGGTTTACACACTCTTATATAAATGGTGTTTTGTTATCCTCCCAACCAACGTGGAACATCATAATTCACCCCCTTTTAGGGCTCGGCGTCCTTGCTGACACTCTTTCCTTCCTCCAATTGATTTGAGACTCCTGTCAAATCCACTCTCCTTTGGGGCCCAGCGTCCTTATTGACACATTGCCTCGTGTCTACCCCTTTGGAGAACAGCAAGAAGGCTGACACATCATTCGGTGTCTGACTTTGATACCATTTTTTGATTTGTGCGTGTCATCCTTGTGCAAGGGGCATGCTAATCTTCTCTATATCGTTCCAATTATGTCGTGTTCCATTTTATAAACGATAAAAAAAAAACTTGGAATATTTTATGTTGTGGGTTAGGTAGGGTCCGGTTCGGGCATTTTTAAGACTCAACTCAATTGTTCGGATGGTAAAATTTTCAACCTGGACAATCTTTATTAAATAATGAACCAAACCATAATTTTTTTTTAAGTTGAGTTTGTTCGAGTTGTTTGGATCATTTATTTAAATTTTTGTTTTAAATAAAGGTAAGAGGTTAGTTTGTTTCATCCATTTATTTGTTTTCAAAAATTTAATTAAATTTTGAATATTTTCAAATATTACACTCTAAATAGTAAAATATTATTTCTAAAAGTAATGGGAGAATAAATAATAAAAAATTAATTATGAAATTAAATAAAAATAAAATAAATATACGTAGATATAAATATATTGTAAGAAAAAAAAATATATATTGAAATTACAATACGTTAGATTGGTTCGGTTCAACTCAATCTATTTTTACGGGAATTCATGAACCAACTTAATTCTCTGATTCGAATGGTACGAATTAAATTGGATTTATTGAATTTTTTTAATGTAAATATATAAGTTTTTTTTTTTTTGTTTATTTTATGGATTAATTTTAACTCTTAATTCTTAAATGAATTGATTATGAAAAATATAGTTCACTTAATTTGGTAGGTAATCCAATCATATATAATAAAGTAATATTTAATTATAATTATTCTACTTTAAATTCAATTATTTCAACTAATTAACCATATTAAATATTAGGAATTAAGTTTGATACGTGGCAATTAGAATTATGAGTTTGAACCATAGGTTCGATGCTGTATTCGAATCTCACCAGGCTTGGATGCCTAGTAGTCAAGTAGTTCGTGTTGGATGATGAAAGTCGCATGTCGGCTAATTTAGGGAATGATCATGAGTTTATAACTAAGGAATACTATCTCCATTGGTACGAGGCATTTTGGTGAAGCCCAAAATAAAGCTACGAGAGCTTATGATCGAAGTCAACAATATCATACCATTGTGAAGAGTTGTGTTCATTTAACAGTCCGCGACCTAGCTTTGGGTTCTCGTTCGTCAAATTCTTTGACAAATAAATAAAAACTCTGGTGAAGTAAATTGTTGTAATGATCAACTTCCTACGTTTGTTTGTAAGCTTTGTCAAGGTTTTAAAACAGTCCGAGCTAGCCGATATTTTCCTATAAGTTTTTAAAACAACCCAAACCCACAACTAATATATATTGTCTTCTTTCGAGTTTTCTTTCAAGGTTTTAAACCGTGTCTGCTAATGAAAGGTTTCCACATCCTTATAAGAAATGCTATCTTAATATAAATTTTCAGCGACCGACTCCAAAGATCACCTCTACCTTTATCGACGACCATTAGAGCACGATTGAGAACGAAACCCGTCAATGTCAACCGAGGAGATTCAAGTTTTTTTTAGAGGTTAGTTAATAGCCAAAAATATATAAAGATTTTGCATAAATATTTTTGTGGCAAAAATTAAATATTAATTAAACCATGGAGGAAGGGAATAAATAAATAAATAAATAAATAAATAAATAAATAAATGGAAATAAAATAAAAGAAAAAGCCCAGCCCAAGGCCCAATTGAGGAAGCCCAAAAGATAAGGGTTGGGCCAGTTTACCATATATTTATTTTTCATTATTCAGAAATGCCACGGAAACCCGTTTAGGGAAGGGGACTGGTGGAGGCTCGCCGTATCTCTTTCTTTACAGCTTTCGCCGTCGCCGTCGCCGATTTCCCGATCTGTTGCCGCCAAACTAAAACACAAATACTCAATTTCCCGCCCTTCAACAATTTTTCAAAAATTCTTCGCCAATTTCCCAATTCTCTTACTCCTTCCCACCTTTTTCCTCTCGGATTTTACGCTTCCGCCTCCAATTTTTCGCCTCGTTTCCCTGCATGGCGGCTCCGTCGCCAACCGTTAGCAACAATAGCTCCGACACCGCCAACACCACTGCCAGCGCAGTCACGGTTAACGCCGCTGTTTCCTCCAACCATTTGGCCAACCGTACCGCAACGCCGCCGAAGACCCTTCGCGGACTCAACAAACCCAAGTGTAGGGTTTGTGGCAATGTTGCTCGTTCCAGGTTTAATAATCTCTTCTCCTGCTGCTTCCTCTCCTTTTGACTTGATTTTTTTTATTTTTGGTGCGCTTGAAACCCTAGATTTGTTTTGTTTGTGGTGAAGGTAGCGTTCTTCTGTCAAATATTGTTTTTTGTAGATTGATTTTTTGCTAATATGTATAATATGGCACTTGGAAAGTGTTTTTTTGCTACTTATCTTCATAATTAGATCAGATATATTATTTGGTCCCGTT
The DNA here is from genome assembly GCF_002738365.1 of Cucurbita moschata. NCBI lineage: Eukaryota > Viridiplantae > Streptophyta > Magnoliopsida > Cucurbitales > Cucurbitaceae > Cucurbita > Cucurbita moschata. The sequence continues at coordinate 1,391,636 of NW_019268551.1, read as the reverse complement.
TTAAGCTGATTAGCTGATTTTGATATTTTCTTTGCAAGCCCTTGTTTAGAATCTTCGACAATCTTATCCTAAACTGAAACGTGCGCGCAGGTGTCCTTATGAATCATGCAAGAGCTGTTGTGCGAGAAATCAAAACCCGTGCCATATCCACGGTAAGAAAGTGTTATCTCTATTGGCTGTACTGTTATAGTTAATTTTTATTTGCCATGGCATGTCCATTATCCAACCCTCGTAGCCTCATACAATACAATTATGGCCTGGTGCCCTCCTTGGGTACACCGGAGCTGAACAAGGAACTAGTGATTCTCAGAAAACAACCCTTGTAGCCTATGATTCTTTTCTTAAAATTCTTTTTATTTTATTTTATTATTACTATTATTATAAGAAACAAGAATATATGTGTTGCTAGCAAGAAGATCATACAAAAAAGGGGGAGATGAGATATCCCCAAAAGGCTAAAGGGTTAAAAGAAGACTCTCAGGGTAGTAATTACAAAATAAAGTTAGCAAGAGAATACCAGATGGAGGCAAAGAATTTAATAGACTCCCGCAGATCATCAATACTAGTTCTTTTTTCTATGAAGACCCTCTGGTTACTCTCAAGCCAAAGTTTCCACAATGTTGCCGAAATAGCATTAAACCACAAAATACGACCTTTGTCCTTGAAGGAAGATCCAAAAATAAGTTGGAAAAGAGCCTCATAGTTTATTGTAGGGAAGCACCAACTAATACCAAATTGTCCATAAGGAACAATCCCAAAAGCACAAAAAGAAGAGGTCACTTTGACTTTCTTCATTCAATCTAGTCATATCGAAAAAGGCGCTGAGACTAGATAAAAATAGAAACAATTCATGTTGCATAGTTTATTTATTTATTTTTTATTGAAAACAGAAACAATTCATTGATATGATGAGATAGATTGAACCTAGAAACAATTCATTGGTATGATGAGAAGGATACAAAATAAGATCCTATTGATAAATAAATTACAAAAAGAAAAAAAGAAACCTCTATCGATAACCAAGGGTAGATAAACTATTATACAGAAAGAGGAGACAATTTGCTGCATGAGATAGCCAAAAGAGACGTGTATTCAATAGACCATTTGATGTAGCGATTCTTGTCTTAGCAACGTTCCAATCCTAAGTTCCAAAAGGACTGGACATGACTAAATTGAACGGTCTTTAATCTTTTTATACTTCTTAAGAAGCCCTCAATATTGCATTTAGCCATTAAAAACATTGAGTACATTGTAAGATGACTATAATTTTTAGAGGGGTTGAGAGTCCTGGAGAGAATATTTGGTTCCTTGTCTCTCTTTGACTTTGGTGTACAGGGATTTTTGTAAGTTCTCTTTAGGTCGTATTTTGATAGATTAAAGCCATTTTTGTTTTAGTTTGACTTCTTTTGCTGGACTATTTTTTGAAAGTGTGATTTCTTATAAAAAGAAACTGACAAACTTTTTGCATGCTTAGAGGCAATACTTGCTTGATGTAAAATTGGAGAAGTATAATTATATGTTTTAACTGGGAAATAAGAATCTGTGATAAATAAATTTTTATATTTCTATTCCATATATTTACTTTGGTGCACTTTTGAATCTTCAAGCGATGAACTGAGAAAAAGAGTGGATATTATAGTCCAAAGTACTAAAAAATGAATAAAATCTCCTTTTTCTTCTTCTTTATTGCCAAATCCTAAAGTGCAACAGGTGACCAAAGAGAGACCAAGTCAATTGAAGGAGTGATGGTGCTGGCCATTTTATCTTTTCAAGTTTTTGTTGTTGCCACCTTTGGCTTGACCTTTTTTGTACTTTCATTTCTTAGTGATAACAGGTTTCGCATTTAAGACCCAAGTGCACCTAGTGCGTCCTGTTTTGCTCGTCTTTGTAGACAGTTACCTAAGCTTGCCTTGAAAACATTCAAAGCAACCTAATGATATAATCAATTGGGTGGGGAGATATAGGCGTGCTCTCTTTCTCTCTCGTGAAAAAAAAAAAAAAAATATCAATGTGCGCTACAAGGAAAAAAAAAAAAGATAGAGAGAACTCTACAAAGACAACTAATGAAACTAAATTACCAAGAAGGGCTCCAATTGTTTAGAATTGGTGATAATGCATGACCCATGAACTCCTTAGTTATTGAGGCCTGAAGAGAGGTGTCAAACTTAGCCAAGACCTGCCACTCTTCCATGGACTTTGAACCCCTCGAATTCTCATATTTCATATTGAACTTGCAAATTGATATCTTTATATGGTTTGCAGTCTCAAAGGTTCCATGTTTAAATCTTCGAGTGAGTTCAGTATGAAAAATCTCTTGATGTCAGAGCACCCTTACATTACATTAGGGGCACTAGTGAGGTCCTAGAAACAAAATAAGGCCTAAAGAAAAATTACAAATGTCTTACCAACCGAAAACCAAAGAGAAGTATGAAATCTAATAAGGGACCACAACTCCCCTACAAGTTTTTTAACCCTTCTAAAATTCTATTGCTCTTTTCCCCCAAAGCCCCCACAGAATAGCACAAAGATAAGCAAACCAAAGCCTATTGCCTTTATCACTAAAAGGGGAGAAGGAAGACACTCCTCAAGTAAATCTCTACTGCTCTTAGGCTACACCAAACTAAGAGAGAGTCTCAAAGAAATAACTCCATCAATCTAGTGAACTGACAAGAGCAAAGGAGATGGTTCAAGTCCTTGACTGCTTCCCTGCAAATTATACAATATTGGGTCCAAATTAACTTGGGTGAGAAACTTTGAACGCGATCCAAAATATTCATCCCATCGAGAAGAGCCTGCCACACATAAAATTTGACCTTTGGAATTTTAATCTTCCAAAGCTAAGAAAACATGGGAGGACTCCAAGACACCAAAAGACTGATAGGAGAACCTGTTCAAAGGACTAGGACTCAAGACCCGGTAGTCGTCTTTCCACCCGAGAGGAAAATCACCATTTAAAGCAGGGGGGGGATCGCATCGTGAGCCTCTCTGTCAGAAAGGGGTCGACTGAGACCAAGAGAAACAGAGGAAGAGTTTCAAAAAGAGGGAAGTATGGAGGCCACAAAGGAGGATGTTGAGTTGGATAAATGATTAAGGCAAGGAAACAAGGTGCAAAGAGGGCTATCCCTCAATCAAATATCTTCCGAGAAATAAGTACTTATCTGGTGCCTACAAAACAAAAAAATTGGGAAAAGAAATGGACTCCATGATGGATACCCTTCCAAGGATGTTTGGTAGTACCTCCTCACACCCCTTTTGAAGACCAACCAAATGGGTGAGGGCCATATACTCTCAGTAACCTTATGCCACAAACGGTTAGACTCGCAAGAAAAATGCACATCCACTTAGCCAACAAGGCATTGTTACACATCCTAGATTCCCTATACCCAGGTCCCCAAGCTCCACTAGATTATCCACAACCTCCTAACTAACCAAGTGCATGCTCTTCCCTTCCTCCACCCCTTCCCATAAAAAATTACACAAGCTCTCCAGGTTACTGCAAGCGTTCACACATCATAAACAGAGATAAGCAGTAACCTGGAGTACCACTGAGGATTGGCTGAATCAGAGCGAGTCTCCCTCCCTCCCTTTGTCTTGGGGTTATGACAAAGGAGTAGATCCAAGTAAGAGGAAGGGAATGATCCCACCCAACGCCTATCTTGTTAGCTAGGGTCGCACTGGACACCGATTATTGAACATTTGTTCTTGTTGATATATAACTGTTTCAATTTTATCAATTTGAACTCCATATTTAGACAATGTTTCAATTTTTATCAAATTCAATTTTCACCAGACTCACCCACTAATTTAAAAAAAAAAAAAAAAAAACCCAGTACAAAAATATCAACAAAAATCAAACATCATACTATTATGCTCAATTAATGTACAAGATTGACCGTTGAACAAATCTCCCAAAAGTCTCAAATTTCAACAAAAATCCAATTTTTATGTTGTTTTCTTTAATTATGTTTTATAATTCAGTAAATGCACATTCAAATATATTTTAAATTTTTTTAAAAGAAAAGTCAACTAGAAGGTAACAATTGTAACATTCGTTAAAGTTTAAGGTACAATTTAAAGAAATTGAATGTTTAGGGTAAAAATTGGTATAACACGTCTAGAGGTAAAAAAAACTTCTCCGTAAATTTTATCTTATGTTTATATTTGTCGTTGACCTGTCTGCACTTTTTCCTGGTAGCTTGCTGTGAGGTTGTGAAGGACTTGTGATTTTGTCAGTTTGAAGGTTTGGTTTGTGATTTTGATATTGTTGATTTTATCTTGCAGTATTAAAAGCAAACGCGACTTTTACGGACAAGACGCCTTCTTCGAGCTCTCCTCTATTTGACAAGCAATCCGCAGATCCATCATCATCTGGGTAAGTATGTGAGTTCTAGACTCCATATGATTTTACTTTACACCTATATTTATTTAGTTCCGACTACCAAGAGATAATTATATTCAGGTTATTGGTTTCTTGCACCAATCTTGCGTCTCTTATATTATTTATATACGTGAAATCTGTCGGTCATATTCTTCAATGGTATATTTGTTAATGTTTTTGGTTGAAGGTTGGAAGTTATTGATTTTAGCCTCAAGTATTCTCATCTGAGAATTGAACATTAGGCTCTTCAATGAATCAATACATCATTGGTTTAAGATTAAGGAAATTTCCGTGACTCTTTCTAACGTTTTGTGAACTCCTTTAAAGTTCATTTGATACTTCTCTTCCCCTGAAGATGATCAGATTATTTCTCTGGGATCCAACCCCCGCTACAGCCAACAGTTCAACATGTACTAATCCATCATAATAATGCTTAATTAGGCTACTGTTACTGGAGTCTGAATGTCCCAAGTTTCACAGTTCAAAGCTATATTTAGGCTTTTCTTTGGGCTGTGTGTTGAGATTTTCATTTTTGTTGGTTGTGTGCTTCAGGACTTCCCATAGAGTAGCTTCACTTCGACAACTTTCTAGCAACTTTTCCCAGTTCAACAATGTGCAAATCCCTCTCCGTTCACGGAAGCCACTGACTAGAAAGGTGTTCATAATTAGTCAATTTATCTTCTGCTTTGTAGTTTTTGAACACAAGTACACGGCCCTGTTCTAATTCGAAATGGTTTTTAGGATGCCGCTGCAATTAATGAATGGAGATTTTCCAAGTTGAGGGAATTTCGGGAGAGACATATTGAAGCAGAAAATGAAGCTTTTGATCGATACATGAAGAATGTTGATCTATTGGAGGAGGTATTTTCCATGAAATCTATGGTTGATGGGTCTCTCAAGGACGGACCCTCAAACTTTTCTACAGAAGGCACTGAGGAAGTGATACCTGGATTGAAGTTATCGTTAGGATCAGGATCAGACGACTCTAGAAAGAGGATACGGGAAATTGTTGAAGATGGACTAATGAAACTTCAAAAAGTCGAGGCAACTGATAACGTTGATGAGGTTACTGACCAGGTCGAATCTGGTAAGGTTGCTGACCAGACAAATCGTAACGATGGATGCACAACAGTAAAAGGTTGGCATGCCAAAAGAGCTCGAGCTTTAGGTGACCTCATTGACAAGCTAAACAAAGCCCGGAACGAGGAGGATTTAAAATCTTGCTTGGCAATGAAACATCAGCTATTTAACCAGCACATAACATCCAGTCAAACAGAATCTGAAGAGACCGACGTGCCCAAGGAGCAAGTTATAAAGAAAGATTTAGACTCAAGGAAAGAATTGGGTTATTCATTGCCAAAGTTGATTAATAAAACTATTATTGATCAAGAAACTCTTAACCGAATCGATGCTCACTTTTCTTCCCTTAAGCAGATAGACAATCTGTGATTTGATGCAGATTTTTTTTCCTCTATTGACTTTAGGTCGGGGTCTCCAAACATGATGCTGTTATGTCCTTGTGTAATTTGTTCGCTCAACAGCCATTGATGTTTATATGGCAACAGCATTAAATGTGCATTATCTTTTCACAGATTCCTCACCTCATTTGTCTGTTCCTTCTTATCTGTGATGAAATGATCAGTTAAATCATGAACCTTGAACTGAGATTAGGATTGGGCATTGGGGTGTCATCTTTCTAGCAGCAAGTGATTGAAAATTCAGGGAAAGATCTGGTGGATGCTTGTGAAATGCATGTTGAAAAGGAAAAGTTTCCAACATGGGCTGTCTTTTATTCATTCTTTGTTCTTTATTTTTATTTTGGGCCAGATGGTTGCAATAAATGGGCCTAAAATAGGTTAATCATTGAGCTTTCTTTTCAAAAGCTATAATTGCAGGAAAAAATCAAGCTGCAACATGTGGTCTTCTTCTTGTGCAGGATGTATATAGGAGAGATCTCATATTGGTGGGGAGGAGAATGAAGCAGTAACAGATGCGTTTAAAAACTTTGAGGGAAAGTTCGAAAGGGAAACTCAAAGAGGACAATATCTGCTAGTGGTAGACTTGGGTCATTACAAATGGTATTAGAGTCACACTCCAGGCCGATGTGCGCTCCGAAAGGTGGTGGACATGAGGCGGTGTGGCAAAAAGGACGCTGGACCCTGAATGGTGTGAATTATGAGTTCCCTATGTTCCCACATCGGTTAGGGAGGAGAATAAAACATTTTTTATAAAGACGTGAGTTTCAATCGTATGCCTGAAAGAAAAGGGAATTCGTCAGCTTTCTTTTTTCCCGCTCCCACTATTGGGTGTGTAATGTTTTGCTTCATTCCAATTGCAAAAGACAAAGAATTGAAACGAGGAAGTGTACATAATGGGGACTGCCAAACCCAACCATACATCTCATTCATTATTTATGTTTGAATCAAAGTCATTTGCTTGAGATGGGTTATTTGCACATTCCCGCCACTCAACAACCAACGCCAAAAAGAAAAGAAAAGAAAAGAAAAGGGGAAAACCAAATGGGTTCCATTGGGAACATTGGTCTAATTATGACAAAGAATCCCATCTTAAACCTTTTCCTCTCCTATTATGTGCATTGGGAACATTGCTTTATTCTTTACTCTCGAATGTAACATCTCAAGTCTATCGTTAGCAAATATTATCCGTTTTTGATCTGTTATGTATTGCCATTAACCTCACGATTTTAAAATAATCTGATAGGGAGAGGTTTCCACACGTTTATAAGGAATACATCGCTCCTCTCTTCAACCGTTGTGAGATCTCACACTTGAACTTTAAAACATGTTTAATAAGCTCTTAAACTTTCAATTTTTGTGTCGACAGATATAATCATGTTCGCAAGTCTGAAAGTTCAGAGATTAAATAGATGAATTTCAAATTGCATATTATATTGTATACATAATTACAGGTCCCGACCCATCTCGATCGAAGGACTAAGTTTCACTTTTGATAGTCATATTTCCTGGGAAGAAAAAAAAAAGCTGTGGCTCTGCTCATCTCAAAATCCAACTTTTTCAGAAGTCATTTGGCATTTTGATCAACCCCATTATCATGGCATTATATGATTCTATATTTCTGAGTCATGATTTAGATTCATTACCCAATAAATAAATGAATAAATAAAACCCTTTGAAGAACAAATACATAATTATGTTTGGATTATAGCCTACAATAGATTTTCTTTTAATAATATTGTATCACTTATTATTAATATATAATACTTTTTCAAGAAATATTATCGTAGGTATCTTCGTCCCCCGAACTTTTTTTCATTTCGGACGAGAATACTTCAGATATTTTTTTAATTTTTTCTTTGCGTCAAGTCTACCATAGTAAATGTAGTCTGCTTTGACCTATTACGTATCACTATCAGCTTCACAATTTTAAAATGTGTCTGTTAGGGAGACGTTTCCACACTCTTATAAAGAATATTTCGTTTTCAAATCGATGGTCATAAGACGTTTCCAAACTAGAAGCTCTTCGTTTCTTCAAAGAGAATTTTAACGAAGAATTTAAGATTTCTTTCTTTTTCACCCTGGTCATAATTTTTCTTAATAAAAATTTCAATGATCCTCCTCTCTTCGGATCTTCCCGTTTCGTCTTTTTATTATTTAATACATTCTCGTCCCTTTAGTAAAAAACTATTCATCGACTCAAGGATGCCTGTATAGATTAAAAATTACAATATTTCAATAATAAGTTTCAAAAAACTACAATATTATTAACGAAAAAAAAGCCAACAAGTAATGCATAAACAATCCCACATTAAATATATGTTTGTATATTACCTAAAATTCAAAAATTTTTATTGGGAAAGTAGCTTTTTTGAAATTTGTAAATATAATATAGTTTGTGTATGATTGTGTGATTGTATTATTAGGGTTGCTTATACTTAATTCATTCCATTCATAGCCCACAAATGGGTTACAATTCCAAGAAACCCATTATTGTTTACGTTGACATTGTTCAAAATTTCATGAAAAAAAAGCCTTAGCTTCGATTAGGGTTTGGTTCTTCCTCATTAATTACTCTCAAACAAGGGTGGAAAGGCTACTTCGATGCCTATGAACAACATAATTTAGATAACAATCCAAGTTTATCGTCAGTAAATATTGTTATTTTTTTAGGCTTTTTTGGACTTTATCTTTTGGGTTTCTTCTCAAAGTTTTTAAAACGCGTTTGTTAGCGATTTTCACACCCTTATAAACAGTGTTTCGTTATCCTCCGCTATCAATATGAGATATCACAAATTTGGTGCTAAGCTTATTGGGAAAATGGATATCAATGTCCATTTCCAAAGAGTATCTATTTCAATGTTAACCATTGGTGTAGGAGGCTTTTGAAATATAGTTTTGTTTAGAAACAAATCATTTTTGGACGAGAGAACTAATTTTAATTATAGTTCTACTCGTTCTCATATATATTTTTGACCAAGAGATTATAGGTTTGAGTTCTTAGTCCCCTGAAATGCATTTATTCTTATAATAATAACCTGTGAGATCTCACATTTGTTGGAGAGGGGAACGAAATATTCCTTATTAGAGTGTGGAAACCTCTTCCTAGCAGACGCGTTTTAAAACCGTAAGACTGACAACAATATGTAACAGGTCAAAGCGGACAATATCTGCTAGTGATGGGCTTGGATTGTTACAAATGGTATTAGAGCCAGTCACCTAGTGATGTGCTAGCGAGGATGTAGGGTCTCAAGGGAGTAGATTGTGAGATCCCAAATCGGTTGGAGAGTGAAACAAAATATTTCTTATAAAGGTGTGGAAACCTCTGACTAGTAGACGCATTTTAAAACTGTAAGGCTGATGATGATACGTAACCGTTTAAAACGGATAATATTTGCTATTGGTGGGCTTAAGCGGTTACAACCCCATTTTTTTTTACTACGATCTTACAAGAAAAAAAGGTTAAAATATAGTTTCAGTTGTACTTCGAGTTTCGTTTTATTTTAGTCCTTATACTTTCAATTATCTAGTTTTAGTCTATATAGTTTTAGTTCTATATAAAAGGCACTATGTTTTAGTTCTAAATCATAGAACATGAAACATCACGATTCAACCGTGAATATATGTTTAAACGAACAGTCACGTCCTTTGCTCCATTACAATAGGTCAAAGTAGATATACATAATGAAATGGTGTATGAGTTCGTGTATAAGTGTGATCTAAATCATAGATATCAAATTTGTTTAAACGAAATCACGTCTCTTTCCATAATTTTTATAGTTGAACGAACACATTAGCAACTCAAGAGTATGGTCCCTACATGAAATGAATCAAAATTTGGCCTAAAAAAACTGCAAATTTTGGTCTCCATACAAGTGTGTGTGTGAGAGAGAGTGTATGTATATGTCATTATTAGTTCTTATCCTTAGAAGATTGAAGACAATGTATTAAGCTTCGTTCACAGGGCATTTGTGATATCTATTAATTAATTCAAGGATTAGGTTAAAAGAGGCATTTGTGATATCTTCAAACTTTTTGTCCAATGATCCATTTTTTTTTGGGTGGGTTTCTTTGATATCGATGGCTAAATTAATAAGATTAGTTACTCGACTTGCACGTTGTCTAAAAAAAATGTGCCTAAACTTTTAAAAGTTTCAATAATACCAATCTTTGTTCGATATTTGAGGATTCTATTGTCATGGCTAAGTTTAGGGCATGACTCTGGTACCATGTTAGAAATCACGACTCTCCATAATGTATGATATTGTCCACTTTAAGCATAAGCTCTCGTGACTTTGTTTTAGGGACTTTTTTTTTTTAAAAAAGAAGTTATCATTGAAACTTTTGAAGATTAGGTTAATATTATTATTTTTAAAATATAATGGCAATTTTGTAACGTCCAATATCTCGGATTTGTAATTTGGATTCAACATTTGATGGTCAAAACATTCTCACGAATTTAAGTGAAGACTATCTCTACAAACTAACACGTGTTAAGATGTCATGTACTCACTCACATGATTCCTCAGACAACTCTTAAAAGGTCGTCCAATGTTGAATTACTAAAAGCTAAATAGGCTTTAAAGTTTATAATTAAACCACCAAAAAGGAAGTTCGTTCCTCGTTGATATAAACAGTAATTTTCAATTTTCAAAGTTTTTTTTAGTTATCATTTTATCAGGATCGCTTTCATTCAGATATGATCTCAGTTCATTCATGTACACCTTTACTCGGTTTCATATTAATGATTTATTTGACCCAAAAATCTCCAATAATTTTTTTTTTGGCTAATTCTATCCATTCAATTAGATTAGATATGAAAAGTAATTAAAAAAAATTGACATTCAAACAAATATTTGATTATTTTTATGATGTGGAAAACTAAAATTAAATATATTTCAATTTTATATTAATGTTTATTCTAATTATTTTTTCAAAAAAATTATTAATCATAATAATAAGCTTATTCATTTATTGGGTTAGGTCGAGTTGGATCCTGTTTATACCCAACCAAATTGTTCGGGTTGTAAATTTTTTCACCCAAAACAACTCTTATTTCAATAATGAACCGACCAGTGAGATCCTACATTAGTTCAAATGGACGCGAATTTTAAAGAACTTAAACGACCAAATCGAGCTGATTTAAAAGATGAATCTTGAATTAGATTCTCCCGACCTCATTTTTCTCGTTTTGTAGCTCATGATTTAAAAGTTGTAGGGGGCCATGTGTAGCACATGATGTGCTTGATATCACAAATCTTCTCCTCTTAAAATGGTCCATTGGATTGGTGAGTGAGAATTTGAAATCCTTTAATTTCACCTCCCTTAGAGTGGGTGTGACAAGGACAATTTATATCCAATTTAATGGAATAATAATAATAATAAATAAATAAATAAATAAATAATTAATTAATTAAAATGGGATTTTGTTGTTTGTTTGCTGAAAAATAATAATACCCCTAGTGGGCCAAAACCCTCTTATAATTTGCCAAATTCATTTTAAAGTTACAAAATTTTGTCCCTTTTTTCAAAATTTCAAAAAAATTTTAAAACAACCAAATCCACAAATGGGTCATATACGTTTTAAGCCATTATGAAAAATGCCTATCAAATAAAATTCAATTTCATTTTGATTTTTCTTCTATTTATATTAAATAACCTGATAAATTAATAAAAATATCATTATTGAACGTGCTAGAACCCGAACCAGAAACACTACTAAATTTTTACGTGCTCACATGTTACTTTTAAAGTTTTAAAAAAAATATAACTTAAAAAAATATCTTTACCATTAATTTTAGAGGTAAATTTTAATACAATACTATTTAATTTTCGAAAGTGTTTCACAAATACAAGTGAGACCCTTATTTTATTTTTTTAAATCACGTTTAAAAAAATATTCATGATTTTAAATTGAGATAATTTGAGGGGTTGGTAGATCGTTTCCGTCCATACATTAATGGTAATAACTTTTTTGAGATTTTTTTAATGGAAGAGTATTAATTAATTTTTTTAAATTTGAATGGTATTTTTAAAATAGTTTAATGGTATATTTAAAACGTTTTCTTCAAAAATTAATGGTAAAAATATTTTTTTAGATTAGGTTAAATATGTTAAGGCCAAATATTAGGTATTAAAGTGATTTTGAGAATATTTTTAAAAGTGGAAATTATTGATTTATTGACAAGACAGATGAATAAATTTAGTAAAATATTTGAAAAGTAGGGTACTTAAAATGTTGCATTCATTTGGATGATAGAAAGTTAAATGAACAAATTGATTTTTCTCATTTTTTTTAATTAAAAATTGAATTTCAAAATCTTCGATTTGATATATCAAAAAAAGATTTTTTTTTGGGATATTTTAGATATAAATTAGTTTAAATGGAATTTTAATTTAGGTTTTATATCTTTAATTGATGTGACATTTTGATTTTATAAGAAATGTTTAATTTAGGTTTTGTATCACGACTTTGAAATACGTCTATCAGAGAGAGGTTTCCACGTCCTTATAAGAAATGATTCATTCTCCTCTCCAATCGATGTGAGATCTCATAATCCACCCTCGTTAGGAACTAGTGACCTCACTGGTGTCTGGCTCTGATGTCATTTGTAACGGTTCAAACTCATTGCTTGCAGATATTATTCGCTTTGGCTCGTTATATAACGTCGTTAGCCTCACGATTTTAAAACGCGTCTACTAGGAAGAGATTTTTACACACTTATGAGTCCAATTGATGTGAGATCTCACAATTGTCAATGCATAATTTTTATATGGTATAAGATTTCTTTAAATGTATCATTAATGTAACGAATCTACTTTTTTTATTCCTTTAAAAGTAACAATTTGGTAGATTCAATGAAGGGAGAAAATATGTAACGTCCGAGTAAAGAAAAGCTACATAAACTAATTCAGACCTCATATGAATGAGGGTGATCGTGAAGATAATATGACTAAGAAAGATTTAAAAGAATTGAAGGTTCCTACCTATACTTTCCTTCCTTTTTATTAACTCAATTATAGAAATTTCATGGTTGAACGTGCTTTACTTAGAATAATTCTATGAAAAAAAAATTTCTTAGATACATGTGAGTGAGAACAAAACAAACAAAACAAAATATGTTGGAAGGGCTTGTGTTGATTGTAGGGATTGTAATGGCACAAACCTATGACTAGTAGATATTGTCCTTTTTTGTCTTTTCTTTTTGGGCTTACTCTAAAGGTTTTTAAAACGTGTTTGCTAGGAAGAGGTTTCCACAGCCTTATAAAGGGTGTTTCGTTCTCCTCCCCAACCGATGTGAGATCTCACAATCACCCCCTTCAAGGCCTACATGCTCGCTGGCACTCGTTCCTTTCTCCAATCGATGTGGGATCCCCACCAAATCCATCCCCCTCAGGGTCCAACGTCCTTACTGGTACACTGCCTCGTGTTTACCCCTTTAGAGAACAGCCTCCTCGCTGGCACATCGCCTGGTGTCTGGCTCTAATATCATTTATAACGACACAAATCCACCGTTAGCAGATATTGTCTTCTTTGGGCTTTCCCTCTCGAGCTTACCCTCAAGGTTTTTAAAGCATATCTACTATTTTAATCCAAGGAAAAGTAGTATTAGACCAAAGACGTTGAATAGTATTGTGAGATCCCACGTCGGTTAAAGAGGAAAAACCTCTCTCTAGTAGACGCATTTTAAAATCGTGAGACTGATAGTAATACGTAACGAGCTAAAGCAAACAATATCTACTAGCGATAGACTTAAACAGTTCAAATATGATAAGACTAACATACGAAAACGAGGGGTGAAAAAGTGAGAAAACAACTTCGAGGGGGGAAGGAAAGAAAATTATTGACAAAATTTATTGCTTTGAAATGGGTGTGAGAAAAGGGGATGATGTTGGGAAGGTTTCAAAGGCAAAGACTTTGTTTTATTACCAAAATATGATTGTTAATAAGGATGGTTGAGATTTATGTGTTCAAAATTAAAGGAAAATTGGCCAAACCAATCCATTCACATGCCTTAGCCTCTCTACTTTCCCTAAAATATCATATCATTCAATAAAATTGTACCAAGTTCCATGAATCCACAAAAAAAAAAAAAAAAAAAAAAAAAAAAGAAAAAAAAAATTATTGTGGGACCTATAGAGAGAAAATTGAGTTTATAGATGCCCGTTATTTATTTTTTTGATCTAAATCGTATTAAAGTTAATTGAAAATGGTAAGATCCCAGGTTGGTCGGAGAGGTGAACTAAACATTCCTTATAAGGGTGTAAAAACCTCTTCTTAGTAGACGTGTTTAAAAACTGTGGGGCTGACAATGATACGTGCACTGGGAAGGGGAACAAAACATTCGTGGAAATCTCTCTATAACTTTAAAATCGCGAGTTGATAATCATACGTGTTAAAGCAGATAAAATCTACTCATGGTGGGCCTGGACTATTAAATTAAAACTTTTATTTCTTTCGTCCCCTAAACTTTAGGCTAAATTTGCATTACTTTAGTGGTCGTTGGGATCAAACCATCAATATTTTATATATTGAACTACGTGCGGACCCAAAAAAAATTGGTCTTGGATTAAATAGAAAAATGGGGCGTTTTTATAGTTTTTTTTTTCTAAAAAATAAATGTCTCTCTCAAGAATAGAGAAATTGATTAGGAAGGTTTTAATTGAATAGAATTTTTGGGCATTAATTTACACATTACATAAGGAATGACAAGTTGTGACATAGAATACACATAAAAAAAATGGAAAATGCATTTTTTTTTTCATTTAATTATATCAATCTAAGTTGGCATTGAATAAAATTTTTATGACTATTAATTTATCAAATTCCTTTGTTTCCTACATTAAATTAATTCATAATTGAGTTAAAAGAAAAAAAAAATCAATCCTTTTAATTTATTTAGCATTTTGAAATATTGAGATATTGACTTTTTTTATTTCGTTTGTCATTTCTTGACTTTTTAGTTCGAAATATTGAAATATTATTAACATTTGAGATAATAACGAGTGTTTTTGTTTACTGAGTTATGTTCGAATTGGTCATCTTTAGATGTAAAATTATACATAAATCTTACCTGTTACTCTCGAGTCATTAGTGTTCCTCTCTACAAACACATGACATTCCCATGCGACGTTGGATTCAGAATCCAATATGAATCAACATGCTTTGTCCTCATTGGTCGTCTTTAGATGTAAAATTATATATAAATCTTACCCGTTACTCTCAAACACATGGCATTCCCCTACGATATGGATTCGAAATCCAACGGGAGTCTTTCCAACATGTTTTGTCCTTACTCACATGCATCCTAGGAATCGTGCTTTGTCCTCATTGGTCATCTTTAGATGTAAAATTATATATAAATCTTCTTTTCAATATGTTTTGTACTCACTCACATGCATCCTAGGAATCGTGCTTTGTCCTCATTGATCATCTTTAGATGTAAAATTATATATAAATCTTACCCATTGCTCTCGAACGCATGACATTCCCCTGTGACGTGGATTCGAAATCCAACACGAGTCTTTCCAACATGTTTTGTCCTCACTTACATGCATCCTAGAAAATTTTCTATATAATTGCTTCAAGCAAAACACGTTCAACTATAAAGTTTCTATAACTGAGCTACCGAAAAGAAAGATACACTTTTTTCATATAGGTAGTAACTTTCATTTCCTCTGAGAATCGTTCTCATTCAGATGTGGTCTCGGTTCCTTCATATATATATCCCTCATTTACTCGATGTCGAGAGAATATGAAAGTGACAATTGCTTCGTGAAAAAGATAGATTAAAATAAAGCTAAGAATGTGAAATATTGAATTATGAAATTAATGGGTGTGTTGGCATACATCTTTGTAAGATGGGAAAGAGAGGACTTATCATTTATTATGATTTGTATATTCAAAACTTTATAATATAAATATGAACATAATGTATACAAAGTCAATTGGGTTTGGCAATCAACATTACCACTCATTCATTTCAAAAACATAATGCCAACCCTTCTTGTCTTTGATTCCCTTTCCATATGGTCCCCAATGACGTCCAAAACTCCTTTTTCCAAAACGAAATCTATAGCCATCGAGCTCGGCCTAAAATTTTTGACCATTTAAAACGATGGATAATGAATGGAATTGGTGTAACGACTACTACCCAGAATTTTAAATTTGAATACGATACTTGATTGTCCCAACATTCTTTTGCATAGATCATTTTTGTGAGATCACACATTGGTTAGAGAGGGGAACGAAACATTTCTTATAAGCGTGTGGAAACTTCTCCCTAGTTGACGCGTTTTAAAATTGTGATACCAACAGCGATACATAACGGGCCAAAGTGGACAATATTTGTTAGCAGTGACCTTGGGCGAGTGTTACACTTTTAGCCATCAATACTCAATGGAATTGGTGTAACGCTCACTGCTTAGGATTTGAAATTTGAATCCGCCACTTAATTGTCTCGACATTTCCTTACATTCCTTGCAACATGACCACATTTTCTATTTATCTTGAAATGTTTTTAAGAGTAAAGACCATCCCCACACACCAACACATGTCTTTTAGTATGTTTTTTCTCCCACACATATTTCTTAGGAAAATTCTCAGGAGATCACTCGAAAAAATAGCTCCAACCTAAGCACACATAACTTTGGAGTTCTTTATGTTCGAATCACAAAAAATGAATGTCCATCTTGTTGGTATAGATAATAACTCTAAAGTTAAGTGTGTTTAGCTTGGAACAATACTATGTTCAATGACCTCCTGCATGTAACAGCCCAAATCCACCGCTAGCAAATATTGTTCTCTTAAGGTTTTAAAACGTATTTACTAAGGAGAGGTTTCCACACCCTTATAAGAAACGTTTCGTTCCTCTCTCCAACCAACGTGGGATCTCACAAAACAAGTAAGTAATGTGATCATTGTCGATCACCGCCGATTTTGGGAATTTAATAAAATAAAATAAAATAAAGAGAGTAAAGGCCATATTCAAACCTAAATTATATTAAATTTATTTATATCTCCTTCATATTAGCTCATTTTCATGGACAAGTAGGCTTAAAGAAAAACACCTCAAATACTATATAATATATAATAAATAACATTTGTTTTTGTTGGAGAAAATAAATGCGTATGATGTGATGGGGGGCAGTACCATCATAAATGCCATGAGACCTATGCTGTGATCCGTTTGATCAATAGGGTCCACTCTTTTCGTGCAATTATGACCCTTCATTTATACTCTCTTAAACTGTGATGAGAATTAAAATTTGATCCTCTTTTTTGGAGTTTTTTGATTGATGACTTCAATGGTGGTGATCTTTTAGTCAGATGGCTCCTCATGTGGTGGTGGACCATAGAAACAATCCCAATTTAATCCACATTCATATCACTATTTCCTTCTAAATAATTTTTAGGTTAAAATAAAAAAATATGTAACAGCTCGAAGTCGGGCTCTGATATCATTAGTAAGAGCTCAAGTCCACCACTAGTAGATATTGTCCACTTTGACCCGTTACATATCCCCATCAGCCTCACAGTTCTAAAACGCTATTAGGGAGAGGTTTCCACACCGTTATAAAAAATGTTTCATTCCCCTTTTCAACCAACGTGGGATCTCTCAATGAGCGTGAGTTAATATACAAAAAAAATAGGTACGTAGATCATTTGTGTACATTACCGAATTTGTAGCGGTAAAGACTTTATTTATTTATTTTGCAGCTCAAATTAGTCTATTTATTATGATAAGTTAAGTATATTCTCGATATTTTTTTGTCGACCATTTTTGTATTTAAAGATTCATTATTTTGTTAAACTTTGGTGGAGATTTGATTTTTTTTATATACTCTTTGATAAGTTTTTATAATGATGGTCTTACATTAATTTATTTAATTCTTTTTAACAAATGAAAAATCTTCCTACTTTTTTAAATAACTTCAAAGTTCGAAGATCAAAATAAAATTATTAAAAGTTTAGAGGCAGGATTTACGTCAAAGTTATTTGAATTAGGTAACTAAAACATGAGTAATTTAACCGGTTTTAATGGTTGAACTCAAAAAAATTTAAAATTTATTTCTTTTTAATTAATTAAGTTTCATAGTAAAACTCAAATAGAATTAGATTTCAAGGATGAGTTTTAAGTTAATACCAAAGGAGCGTAGTAATTTCGGCTTTGATTGAATGAATTATATAAAGTATGAATGACGCGTGCTCCGTAGCCCCTCCACGCACCGTAATCGATAGCCCCTCCAACTTAGGTCAACTATATTTTACTGGTTGCACTATTTACGGTTTGAATATTTTCGTATGAATCAAACCTGTTTTTGTTCTTTATCGTTTAGTAGCGATCCATTGGTTAGGTACAAGTAATTAAGTCTTTTAAGTGGCTAATCAATCGTTAAACTTCGTACCTTTCGGGTGATGGCTCAGTAGCTAATACACGAAATAGATAAGATAATTTGTTTGGTAGTGTGGTTAGGCCTAAGAATTTGTAATTAGGACCAAATCTTGCTTTTGGGTAATGGAAAACAAAATGGGTATAGAGGGTGGTGGTGGAGGATAGGGATGAGTGAGCATCTAGGCTACCCAAAGTCAAATATTTCAATCTAATTTAATCATAATTAAAGAGAAAGGGATAGTGAAGGCAAAATTAATAATTTATGGTTACCGCTTTCAAGTCACCGTAAGCAGGTATTGTCCGCTTTAGCTCGTTATATATCGTCGTCAGTCTCATGTTATGCTTCGTTCTCCTCTCTAACCGATGTAGGATTTCACAATCCAACCCTCTTGAGGGCTCAACGTTCTCGTTGGCACACCGCCTGATGGTTAACAGATATTGTCCACTTTAGACCATTACGTATAGTCGTCAACCTCATGTTATGCTTCGTTCCCCTTCTCAATCGATGTGAGATTTCACTATCCACCCCCTTAAGTGCCCAGCGTCCTTATTGGCACACCGTCGATATTTGGCTCTGACACCAAAATTTAAGATTTATGGAAAGTACGCCAAAGTATGGAGACCAGAATGATATTCTAACATTTAATGAAACAAATTTGAAAGTATGTAACTAATCGATGATCAAATTTGTTTTTGACTAAAACGTTATGTATTAAGAATTGAGACTTAATTTTGGTGACATTTTTCACTATAGAGACTAAATTATAACAAATTTAAAAGTATAGATCACCAATTGCTAGTCACCCAAATGGTTGCTGGTCATTAGTCATTGGATTTGGTCATAGTTAAGGATGATGACCAGATGAGAGAGCGGTGATTAGTGACCAGCGGTCGAGATCGAAGACTACAACCATTGACCATGTAGTCACTGGTAGGTGGTAGTGGTCTCGATTATTGATTATCGATCTCGTTCACTACTCACAATCTTCGGTCACCAATTGCATTTGTTGAAGTGGTTGGTGGTTACCTGTCCGTAACTCGATCATCAGCACTAATCCTCGACCATCAAATGCTAGTACTAGTCCCCATTTAGCAATCACATTCGTTGAAGTGGTTGGTGGTTATCGACCCTTGACTCAATCATTGGCTCTAGTCATCAACCTCTAGATGTTGGTCTCGATCCCCATTCATCGATTGCATTCATCGAAGTGGTCGGTGGTTATCTGTCTCGGACTCAATCATTAGCCCTAGTTGTTGGCCACCAAATGTTGCTCCCAATTCCTAGTCCTCGATCCTCAATCTTGGCATCAACAACGACTAGTGATTAGCAACTAGAGTTGAAGACTAGTGACCAACGACCACTTCAACGATCCATCGCTGAAGTGATTATAAACAGTTACATTACACATCTCGTTAAACAAATTCTTTTTCAAAACTAAACAATCGAAAAGTCAATTCAAACACACCGTGCCATGCCATTTCTCGTATCTTAGAAAAAAAAATGTGTAGATAACTTCAAAATATGGTTCAATATTCTTATTCGTTGTTCAAATTTCTCATTCACATTCAACCTCATTTTTCTCGTCGATTCCTTTTGATTTGATGATGATTCATGAGGATTTGTCTTTTTTTGTTTTTCTATTTGTTTCTTTATAGACGGAATATGGGATAATCTATCACTTATCAACCATATATTCTAATAGATCACGAGAATCAATCTTTATTTTTAGAATGATTAAACGTTTGTTTGCGTTCTTGATAATCATGATTATTAAACTCACTCAGACATCTCATCTCGATTAAATTAGAGGTTTAACGTTCCAATTCTCATTTTCCCGTCTTTTTTTATTTAAAAATAAATAAATAATTTCAATAATTAGGTTATTTTCAAAGGTTTTAATTAAACCAAAAGAAAACCACCACTACCCTTTTATTGAATTTGGTACATCTACACATCCTTCATATATATCAATTTTTAAAAGGTCAACCAATTCGGCAGGTTCATCCAAAACTTAATTAATCATTAATTCTATCAAATAAATTTATAATTATCAATTTTTTGCATTTTTCATCCATTATTATTATTATTATTATCGAGAGGTTTTCGTATGACCTAATAGCCCGATCAACTCTGCCAACCCAACTTGAATTTTTCGAAAATAAAAAATTCGAGTCGGTATGCGGATTGACATTGTCTTGGTTGGGTCAACCCGACCGACTTGAAAAAATAGGGTCACAATCGAACCTAACCTTACCCTACTTTTAAAATTATTATGAAGTTTAAGAATATTTAACGTTGTTACCGATGTTAGTGATGTATTGTGTCTTGTGAATGTTTGATATTTCAGTTTTATGAGATTTTAGTTATTAATATAACATATTTTTCAGGTCAATCCTCCCCGCTCTAAAATAGAGGGTTCGGTTGTGAACTTTATTCAGGTTGTTCGGGCCACCATCCCAATCAACTCGAAATTTCAGGAAGGAAAAGAAAAAAGGGGTTTTATGATTTATTAAAAAATAATAATAAACAAAAACTTGTCTCCAATTGAGTGAGTTGGAATTGAATAAATCTTTCAATGCTACTAATAATACCTACCTCAATTTTTGTCCTACTTACCTAAATTTATTTATTTATTGTATATTATAGAAAAAGAAAATAGAGTTTTCAAAAAAAAAAAAAAAAAAAAAAAAGTGAGGATTATATCGAGGCTAGATGAGAATAAGTAAGCCTTCTTCATCCCGACCCTACACGGAATTTCATTATTTGTCCTCGAAGAAAATTCTAGTATTCTACATCTTTTTCAATTATTTTATCATTTTTTAAAATATGGAGATAGCTAATATTTAAAGTTATTTATTATTTATGAATTTCACTAAAAAAAAAGAATTTTTCTGGTAAAAAGTGGAGCTTATTTGAAATTTTTTCAAACATGGATAAGACAGACATCTTGTGATGTCCGAGTTGGAGAGGAGAACGAAACACCCTTTATAAAGGAAAGTCTAAAGATGACAATATCTGCTAGCGGTGGGTCTGAGTTGTTATACATCTACAATTTTTGAAATAAACGCTTCAAAAGAAAGATAGAAACGTTCTCCTCCGTCCTAGCTGTTTGTAGTTATAGGCAGAATTTGTCATGTCTATACGAAAGTAACTAGGCGTTGGGAGAAAGTTAAGAGGTCGTTTCTTCCCCCTTTAAAACTTTGACGTTTTAATATGATAGGAAAAAAAAAGTGGTAGAAAGCATTAAAGAGAAAAGGCAAAAGAGAGGATGCATAAGAGGAGAAAATGAAAGGTTGTCTTGTGGTGTGAAAGAGAATGGAAGAAGAAAACAAAAGGGTTAATAGAGAAAGAAAGAGAGAGGGTTTGCTTTTGTGGGGTTTAAGCAAAAGACCAAATGAGAGATGCTATTCCAAGCACTTCTCTCTTTCATTAGTTGATATCAATTCTTATCTCCATCTATACGATCTTCGTAGATTTGATATCAAATTGATTGTTCGATAGCCATTTGATATCAAATTGATTGTTCGATAGTTATCTGATTTTTAGTTTTACCCTAGTTAATTTCTTCGTTGTTTCTATACCCGAGTTTTTATTCTTAAGAAAATATTTGAGTTATTGGTCAAATTCCAAATACAAATTTATTTTTTAGTTTTCGAAACTTGAATTGTTTTTTTAAGACATTTATTAAAAGTAGATAACAAATAGGAAAAAGGAGCACAAGTTCTAGGCTTGACGAAATGGAAAGTATTAGCATGTTGAATCTTTGTAGGGTTGGCAATGAAAGAAAGAGCCTAGAACTGGATCGCTCTGCTTGAAGCACACTGCTGACGGATATTGTCCACTTTGGTCTGATATGTATCGTCGTTAGTCTCACGGTTTTAAAACGCGTGTAGTATAGAGAGAGTTTAGCCCTAGTCCGATTAGTGTCTCGTACTGTTTGGTGACTAGCTTTGATACTATTTGTAACAGCTCAAGGCCAGTGCTAGCAGATATTGTCCACTTTGGCTTGTTATGTATCGTCATCAGCCTCACGGTTTTTAAAACAAATTTGTTAGAGAGGTTTCCACACCGTTATAAGGAATGTTTCGCTCTTCTCTCCAACCAATATGGGATTTCACAATAGATTATAAAGGAGGTTAGGTTTGAATTTTGGTCCAAGCGGGAGTTGGAGGCCATAAGAGAAGATTCTCGAGAAGAAAAAGGTGGTGTTATCGAGATTGACCTATTTTCTGAGGCATTGAAAATCCAGATCGATGATACGAAGAATAGAACATCTTAGTATCGAACAAGGAGAATGCATACTATTTCCATTTCTTTACATTCCACCCGACCCAACTATGTTTTACAATAACAACCAACGCTCTCAATGGCTAGGTGTCACTCTCTTTTTGAGTTATTCCAGTTTCTTTACGTGGAAGGTTATAATTTTGAATCTACACTCATTCATTTTAGATATCAAAACAATATTTAGACAATGAGTCTCAATCTTTCTGGATGAAAGTCCCATATCGACTAATTTAGGGAATTATCATGAGTTTATAATAAAAAAATACTGTCCCATATCGACTAATTTAGGGAATGATCACGAGTTTATAATCAAAGAATACTATCTCCATTGTTATGAGGCCTTTTGGGAAACCCCAAAGCAAATCCATGAGAGCTTATGCTCAAAGTGGATAATATCATACCATTGTGGAGAGTCGTGCTCATCTAACATGGTATGAGAGTTTATGCTCAATGTGGACAATATCATACTATTGTGGAGAGTCGTGTTCATCTAACATGGTATCAAAGTCATGCCCCTAAACTTAGTCATCTAAAAACAACATAGCTAATGGAAGAATACTGTATCGTACTTAGTACTTGATATATCAATAGTATATCAAAATTGTCAACTCCGAGTATGACCAACCTTTAAACCTACTGTAACCATTTACGAGACGAATTAAATATTTTAAATAATAAAAGATGAAAATAGTAAGATATATACTTAATAGTATTTATACATAAATACACTTAATTATATATATAGGATTATAATTAAAGTAATTGATTTTCTTTAAATAAAATATTATATTAAAAAAAGGTCATTGATGAGAGAGAGGGAGAGAGAGGGAGAGACGCATATAAGTGCTTCTCTCCCAATTTTCTCTCTCTTTACTTTCATTCCTCTCAACCGCCGCTGACGGTGGCTCAGTTGCCGGAAACCACCCTTCACGGTGGCGATACAAATTCATTATAAATGTTGTCCTATTGTTTTTATTTATTTAATTTTTTTTTTTTTGAAGTCTGTCATTGAAGAGTCCGCCCTTGTGTCTTTGTTTCATGCTTCTTCTGTGGTAGACTTTATTGTTCTTGCCTCCCTCTCTCCTTCCATTTCTCTCTCTAGAAAGCCTCTCCCTTTATATCTTTTTCCCTTATACGTTTCATTATTGCTTCCATAAATCCTTCTCTGAAACTCTCTCTCTCTCTCTCTCATTGATTCATTTCAATGGCTGTTCAAGCTCAATACCCTTCCAATGTTCTTCTCCATAACAGGTTCCTTAAATTTCCCTCTCTGTTTTCCTCTGTTCTGTTTCTTAATCCGGTTTTTCTCAAGCTTGTTCTCTGGAATTTGCAGAAACATTCAAGATTCCGGCCATGATTATTCATTGCAGCCTCAGCCGGGCGGAGGCGGAGGCGGAGGCGGCGGAGGAGGACGAGGAGGAGATCTTGAACACTCTCATGCTCTGTTCAACAATGGAGGTTGGTTTGAATTTCAGTTTATATGAGTTTTTTTGTATTGACCCATTGAAATTGAAGCGATTTTGATTATGGGTTTTGAATTTGGAAGTCAGGTGGGAATTATTTGAGTAATTTAAGGAAACGAGGAAGAGATGTCTCTGTTTCAGCTCCGATCATCAATCCTCTCTGTTTTCAACCTCAGATTATTGATCTTTCTCAGCTTCATAACCACCACCATCCTTCCAATGTCGTATCCACCGGGCTCCGGTTGTCTTCCGGCGACCAAGGACTTAATCCCCACCACCACACGCCGCCGCAGAATGATGATAATCTTGTTTCTCTCTCTTCCTCTGTTTTCATCTCCGATGACTTTTCGTCTCAAATCAAAGGGCAACGTGATGAAATTGACCAATTCCTTCAAGCCCAGGTATGGATTTGGAAAACCCAGATGGAATTTGTGGAGATAGAGAAGAAAGTTTTGATTTTTTTTTTTTTTTTTTTTTTTTTTTGGATTAGGAGGAAGAGCTCCGGCGGGCGTTGGCGGAGAAACGGCATAGGCACTACCGGGAATTGTTGGGGGCGGTGGAGGCAACGGCGGTGAGGAGGTTAAGGGAGAAGGAAGTAGAAGTGGAGAAGGCTACGCGTCGCCACGCGGAGTTGGAAGCACGCGCCGCCAGGCTGAGTATGGAGGCGCAAGCGTGGCAAGAGAAGGCGAGAGCGGAGGAGGCAGCGGCAGCAACGCTGCAGGCTCAGCTGCAGCAGGCGATAATAAAGGGCGCCGGAATCGGCGGAGGAGGAGACTGCACGGCGGAGGATGCGGAGTCGGGTTACGTTGACCCGGACCGAGTCATCGCCGAGTCGGGACCGAGTTGTAAAGCGTGTCGGAAGCGAGTCGCGTCGGTGGTTTTGTTGCCGTGTCGACACTTCTGCATCTGTACGGTTTGCGATCACGTGGTTCGCACGTGTCCGCTTTGTCGGGCCTTGAGGAATTCCAGTGTTGAAGTTTATCTCTCTTGAGGCCCATTGGTTCAAGGCCCAATTCTAATTCCCCCAGGCCCAATGGTAAAACCCAAAAAAGAATTACCATAAAAAATATCTAAATTATTTATTTAAAAAAAAAAAAAAAAAAAACATAAAACACCACATTTTGTTTTTTCTCTTATATTTTTCTTGGAATATATTTTGAAATATAAATTCTTTTATTTTATAAATAATTTCTCGTCCCATTTATTTTATTTTAAACTCGCATCAAAATTCTAAGGTTCGTGAACTCTATAAAGTTTCTAATGCGTCCTTAAACTTTCAATTTAGCTTTTGGTCTATACTCGAACCCGATGAAAAAAATGGGTTTCTTCAAGAACTAGTTAAAAATAATTTTGATGCCTCACAGCTTATTAGAAGTAGAAAACGCTTTATTGAGATTCTCACGAATAGAAAATGATGGCAGACAATTTCATAATGATCGAGTGACATTATTTCTTTAGCTCAAACCCATCCCGACCCATGATTTATTCATAGATCTAGAAAACTTTAATTAATCTATTAAATATAAAATTTGTATTTAAAAAATTAATTTTATAATTTAACCTATTTTTTGAAAGAGCATGATGCATGTGCAATGCACATGCCACTGTCTTTTTTATATTTCCAATACAAAATTAATTTTTTAAAATAATAGTAATAATTTTAAAAAGGTATATATAAATGGTGGTTGGTTTTGGTGTTTTTTTCGGCTTTTGTGTTGGAAACATTGAAGTACCAAACATGGGATAAATACATATAATGTAATGTCCTATCATAGTGTTTTGTTTTATGTCCCACATTTCTTCATTTTAATATAAAGTTTCATTATTTTTTCGTGTCAATTTAAGCATAGGTCAGTGTTAATTGATGTGTATTTTATGTCACTCTTCATCTCACGTTACTTCTGCTTCAATATTTCTATACCATTTAATTTTTTTTTCTTGAAATTTCAAATGAATATTTGTATTAATTTGATCTCTGAACTTTTATATTCGAATCAATTTAGACTATGACACTAAGTAAACAAGGTGTACATGAATGAATTAAAATTTGAGGACCCACATCAGTTGGAGACGAAATATTTCTTATAAGGGTGGGAAAATCTCTCTCTAGTAAATGCGTTTTGAAACTGTGAGATTGACGGCGATACGTAACAGGTCAAAGCTGACAATATTTGAAACATTTCTTTTAAGGGTGTAGAAACAATTCAATATGTTTTAAATATTTCCTAGCGGTGGTCACGATGGTCAAGATGGTCGAGATGGTCGACCAGAAACTAAAGAATTTAAATGTAATGAAGGTAGGAATAGGTGAATTTGTGACAAAGAAATTAGGTCAAATTTCACACTATGGAAACTAACAATTGGTTACAAAATCAATGTACTATGGTGGAATCTTAGTACATCTACAAAAATTAATAAATTATATTTTATTTAAGAAAGTCATGTTCTCGTATGACCAGATGACCTGATCAATCTAAAGTTGGTTAGAAAATTCGGATCGGTTTGCACGTTTACATTTTTTTTTTTTTATCAACCTAACAATATTAAATATTATGAAAATTAAGAATATTTGGCATTTGTTAACGACCATTATGACTGGTGATTGTTTGATATTTTAGTTTTATGAGATTCTAGTTATTTACGTGACATGTATAATCTTGTGAATAAGTTTTTTTTTTTTTTGAATAATTTATAAAAAAAACTCTCACAACCTAATCCGAATATATATATATGACAACCTAACCCTAAAATAGAGGGTTTGGTGAGCTGAGTTATGAACTCTATTCGAGTTGTTCGGGTCACTGACTCTGTTCGAGTTGCTCGGTGCACATTTTTTTGGTCGGGTCTTTCCCTAATTTTTGGGTTCTGAATCCACGGCATGGGCTTATTGGGCCTGGCTCCACTCTGGGCTTCAATAATAAAGCCCATCAAGCATTTGCATGATATTCTTCAAATTTATCAAACCTTTTAAAAGTGATTTTGATTTAGTCAAAATAATTTTTAATAATTTATATTTATTTTAAATATTTTTCGGACATTTTTATAGAATGTCGGTAAAATAATTTATATAAATTTAAAATTATTTTCAAATTAACCAAAAAAAATATTTTAAGTTATGTTTGAATTTATATTAAAACTATATTATAAATATGATTTTACTTTAAAGCTTGGTGGTTGATGTGACACATTTTTTACATTTTATATAATAACATAATATATGATGAAATTCCCATTATTATTTTTTTATTTCCCCCTAATGAACATTTCCTAGAAGCTTCATGAAACTTTCAATCCTAAATTAATTGATTTATTCCTATTAAAAAATATTATATAATTACATTTAAAATAATCAACCAATAGGCTATTTTCTTATTTGTTTTTAATTGTAAAAACATTTCCTTTTATTTAAAACTAAATTTATTACCACGTAGGATGTCCACGTGGTAGGTTTTTACTTTTACTTCTTTTATTCTAATAAAAAAAATTGATTTTATTTACTATTATATATTTAAAAAGTTAATTTTCTTTTGCTTTAATTTTATTAAAATGAAGTAATGAGTCTTTGACTGAACTCGACATTTTGAGTTGGTTGGATTGGTGACCCGAGCAACTCGAATAGAACTCACAACCCAACCAACCCTTCATTTTCGAGTTGGGTTGGATTGTCTAGCTATTTTTTTTATTATTATTTTAAAAAAATCATACTTATTTACTATACGTGTTATATTAATAACTAAAATCTCATTAAACTCAAATCTCAAACATTCACAACTCGTAATGCATCACTAATAATAGTTATAAATATAAAATATATTTAATATTCAATATAATCTTAAAGGTAGGGTAGGGTTGGATTGTAACTCTATTTTCGAGTGGGCGAGTAAAAAGATATAATTAAGTTTTTAATTATCAATTAAAAAATATATTTATAATTTTGATATTTTATTTTGCCAAATTTGGAACTATTTATCTTTTAATTAATTTTTGTTTATTTAAAAAAAAATCCATGGATTAAAAAATTAAAAGAGAATAAAGCTCCAAATAAATAAATAAATAAATAATATTTATTTATTTAAGTTAAAAAGCTGCAACTTTGTGTCTGTACAGAAACTGCTTCACATTAGATGGACATGCTACTCCGTGGGAAACACACGTGGGAAGCACATGGTGCATCACGTGATCAGTGCCACGTAGGTCATATAATTTGGGTTAATTTTTAGTTTTTAAATAATTACTAATGTGGAGTAATAAAATAATAATTATAACTGTCCAAGCGGGCAAACATTGTTTTCTTTAGACTTTCTCTTCTAAACTTCCGCTCAAAGTTTTAAAAGACGATCACTAAGGAAAGGTTTCCACGCCCTTAAAAGGATTGTTTCGTTTCCTTCCCCAACTGACGTGGGATCTCACAATCCACCTATTTTTGGGTCGGGTTCGAGTTGGGTCATCGGGTTCATGTACACCTTTAGCACTAACCTTTTACCTATAACTACCGAGTATTTTTTAACTAAAGTTAAATATTCGGGAATATTTTTTTATAATTTAATATTTTATTTATTTTTAATTGTAATAGTTGGTATCTTAGGTAACCTAATAAAGAAAATTGTAGTCGTTAGCCCACTTGCATTATACAAAGACTCCAAAGTCATTGGACTATTTCAATAATGTTCCCATCAAAATAAATACATTATATTATATAAATAAATAAATCCAAATTTTAAATTTAATTTTAAAAAATAAACTATACGAAAATATGATTATTCACTCGAGATCCGTTTCTAATTAATTAATTATTGAATTTGTTCTTCTAATTTAATTATTCAATTTTTTTAAAATCTTAAAATTTTAACGTAATAATTTTCGGGTCGTGTTATTAGGGTTTGAAAATGCTAATATATTATTTATTTAAATTTTTTATTAAAGATATAATTATGAAAGTTTACTTTGACTTTATTTCCATCCATCTTTTTCATGAATCTAATAATTCTAATAATTATTTTAGATACCTTAATTTATTAACTACCTATTTCTTTATTTAAATTTTATTTTATTTAAAAAATATTAATATTTTATACACCCTTTTATCGACACTTGAGTCACTTTTGACTATACTTTCGAGACTCACAACTTCTTTGTTCGACACTTGAAGATTCTATTGACATGACTAAATAAAGGGCATGACTCTGATACCATGTTAGAAACCACGACCCTCGACAGTGGCTTTGCTTTTGATTTCTCGAAAATGTCTCATATCAATGGACATGTATTCTTTACGTATAAACTCATGATCATTCCCGTAAAAATAGATCGATTAGAGAAGTAAAATGGAGACCCGAGAAAGTTCTCGAGATTTCGAATGTGTTGTTTTTATGTGATGGTAATTGAATGGAAAGTGAAAGGGAAATGCAAAGAAATGTCTCTTTGTGCAAATTGATCCAATTATTAGATTTTGCTATTTGGTCCTTTGTTTTTTATGTATTTACTTTTGTTAATTATGTGACAAAGATATGTGGGCCAAATCTTCCACTCCCACTCTTCTTTCTCTAGTCAATTATGTGTCTCTTTCCAAACAGCTAAGCCATGGTTATTCCCAAGCAAACACTAAACAAAAAATAAAATAAAATACCCAAAATAATAGTATCGACGAATTGAGACGAAAGTCGGTGAGAGACTTAATCGAGGCTTTATGCAACCGTCCTTCAACTATACCTACCTTCTGAAATACGTAGGGTATTAAGCCCGTGCACTCATTCTCACCTATACTTTCTTGGTCTTTAACTCTTAGGGCTTACGTTGCTTATTTCAGTCTATCTTTTAATATACATGTGAGATCTGTGCCAACGAGGACGTTCGGCCCCAAAAGGGGGTGGGATTGTGAGATTCCACATTAGTTGGAGAGGGGAACGAAACATTCTTTATAAAAATGTGGAAACCTCTCCCTAACAAACGCGTTTTAAAAACCTTGAGGGAGGACAATATCCGTTAGCAATAGGCTTGTGTTGTTACAAATGGGGAAGCTCAAAAGGGAAATTCCAAAGCGGACAATATCTACTAGCGGTGGGATTGGGTCGTTACAATACCGATCATCTTCTTCTCCTCAATGGTTGCCTATCATCTCTCTTATCGTCAACCTTTAGATTGACTTATAAATTTTCACCGTCATCATGTTTTTCTTTCTACTTTGTTGTTTGGACGCTTTTCCTGGATTAGGGTGTTAACTACTCGCTCCCGAACAATCCCTCACCACTTTCATGTCTTTTAGGTTCGGTCGTTATTGTTAGCCTTATAGGTAGTTCTCGTTAGAGAGTCATCGTTTATCTTAATTGAGAGTCTTGTCTTAAGTTGCGTTTTAGCTAGATAGCTGAAACAAGAGCCACGGGAGATAATTTTTTGAAATATTGTCATAATTTTGTTAAATTAAAATTAAATTAATAAAGAAAAAAAAAAAAAAAAAAAAAAAAAAAAAAAAAAAAAAAGCATATGGACCATTCATAATTTGAAAACGATTCCTTTGAAATGGCTCTCTTTTTCTTAATTATTGGAGGAAAAAAAACATATTGGTTATTTAAAATTTTATAAATATTTTAATTTGAGAGAGTGAGAGGTTGTTTTTTTAATTACAAATAATCTTTTTTAAGGGTTTATTTATTAAACCATATATCATTATTGCTAATATTATTTGACTTTACCAATTTTATTATTTATAAAAAAAAAAACGGTGTTAGTAAATTAAAGTTTTTTTTTCTTCTAATAATGTCGTTATTGAAAATTAGGGATGACAAAAATTCTTACAAGTCGGGACTTCGTCGGGACCACTACATGGGGGACCAGCTGCAAATCGGACAAAGTTTATGATACGACTCTTATGTGCACTATAAAGAGTTTTTATTTTACTTTCTCGTAAATAGGTTCATGCTCCTCTCCCTATTTACCAAGTTCAAGAAGGTTCAAGAGAGTCACACGGCTCATTTTATGGGCATATAACAAAACAAATGAACTATGTCTCGAGAGCGTTTTTGTTACAAATGGTATTAGAGTCAGATACCGAACAGTGTGCCAGTAAGAACGATGGGCATTCTTTATAGGGGTGTAAAACAAAACATTTCTTATAGGGGTGTAAAACCTCTCTCTAGGTTTTAAAATCAGAAGAGAACCCGGAAAAAAGGGCGAAAGAGAACGATATCTACTGGCGGTGAGTTTGAGTTGTTACATGAGTTATGAGCATGGAGCGCTATAAATGGTATCGAAGCGGAACTTCTTCTAATAAAACATAACTTGGGGCGACGAACCAAAATAGAAGTTGTAGAAGAACGTCGGACCATCGAGTATCGAACCTAGATTTCAAATTTGGAAGCACCAAAAATTATGCTGGCTCGAACAACAAACATTCAACGAATCTGGACGCTAATCAAGACTTAACCAGGAGGGGTAAAGGAGTTTGCGGGTTAGATGACGTGGCTCTGGTAAGGACCCCATACACACACCGCTGGCATGAAAATTTTCTGCCACGTGGTTAAGAAGGGTAGCGGGCAACGGGTAGGAGAGAGGGAGAGAAGAGAGTAGCGTCCGACAAATCGTCCAGGAAAAGAATGGGAGTGCGCGACGTGTCGTATGACAGAGAGGAACACGACAAAAGAATCTGACAAGCGTTAAACCGTAGGTTAGTCCATATTACCATTTTCTCCTTCATTTTTCTAATTCTTTAAATTTTTTTAATTTAATTTAATTTAACTTTATATGGCGATTCTCCCGTTCTCCTCACTTTGCCCTTTCTAGCGCGTGTGCTCCAATTTCCCCATCAAATTGTATAATTTTCGGGTTCGGCTCGACTCACTTCAATTGTTCGAGTTATAATTTTTAAAAAAATAACTTCGATTAAATAATGAACCTAACTCAACCCAACTTTAAAATTTTTTAGTTCGGTTTGTTCGTGTCGTTTATATAATTTTTTTAGTAAAAAAAATAAAAATAGAAGATTAATATGGAAATAAAAATTTAAAATTGGATAAAATTGATATATTATTATTTATAATGCAAGTTCCCAACATTTGCTATAATTAAAGACCCTATTAAATAATAAAAAAAAACAAAAATAATTAAAAGTAAAAACATTTAAAAAATAATAAAAATTATTAAAAATAATAGTAATAAATATTAAGAGCATTAAATGCCACCTGTTAACAAAAACCAATATTTTGTTGAACCGATCAAAGTCTACTCTTTAGCTTCCTCTCTTTTCCTTCGACACTAAGTCACTTTATTTTAAATTAATATTAAATTAATAAAAATATCTTTAAAATTTATATTTTTGTCTAAAAAAAACATATTCACGATTCTCCACAATAGTATAATATTGTCCACTTTGAGTATGAGCTCACATGGCTTTACTTTGAGCGTTTTGAGCTTCCCCAAAGGTCTCGTACGAATGAAGATGTATTATTTATAAACTCATGATCATTCTCTAAATTAGCCAGTGTTCCTCTCAAACTCACCAGAGAGGAACGTGCACCTTGTTGGTATAGATAGTAACTTTTAATTTTTTTAAAAACATTTTTCTAACTATCATGTCTTTAGAATCACTCTCGATATATTTTGGTTTCGATTCATTTATATATCCTTCTTTTATTCGAGGGTTACGTAAAAGTTCAAATTTAAAGTATGATTTTCCACTGCCCAAACGTCAAAGTTGGTTGAAAATGGGTGAAACCACTTTTAAGCATGGTAAAAAAAGGACCGTAATTACAAGGAATTGTAGATGAAATAGGTACACATTTATGAGGTCAAGAACAAGCATAGCCCCTTTCCCTACTTCCTTCTTCAAGGTTTCATACCGAACTCTTTTGATGAACTACAACGTTATTTCGTAACCTCGTAAGCCTGATTCATAGTGGAGTGAGAGTCTTTCGATTTCAAATTTGATCTGTGACGATTAATCGTTCGTGAAGTTTGACCATTCTTGAAGTTCTAAATTTGTCTACTACGTCTTTAAACTTTAAGAAGTTTATAGTAGATCATTAAACTTTCAATTTTGCATCTTTGTCTCACGAACAGATCGTTGGATTTTAAAACGGGCCGGATTTCTAATAGTTCACTAATATCAGGGGTATACACGAGTTAGGTTGGATTAGAAAAATCTTTTAGATTAACCTAAAATTTCTAGTTGGTTGAGTTGGTAATTTAAGTAACTCGACGAAAACACATACGTTCGATTGAGTTGGATTATCCCGTTTTTTTTTAAATTAATTACAAAAATTTTATTTATCTACGATATATGTTATATTAATAATTAAAATCTCATAAATTTTAAATATCAAATTTATACAAGTTATAACCCATAATTAACAAGTAAAATATTTTTAATCTTTCACAATAATCTAAAAACAGAACAGGGTTTGATTAGGTTGGGTTGTAACTCAGTTTTCGGGTTAGTCGGGTTGACTCAATAAAAGAAAAAATGTGAAACCGGTGAATTGGCTCAAATATTTCAGTTTTTTTTATTTTTAAATTCAACCCAATTCAACAGAATTTTTTTAAACCAACCTAACGTTTAATGGTTTAAGTTGGAAACTCGAATTTTTTGAATCATAGTTTAAAGAATTAAATTAAATTAAATTTTTTTATAGCCTAGAAAACATAATTAATTAAATTTATTCTTATTTTCTTTTTAGAGAAAATTGAAAGAAAAAAAAAAAAAAAAAAAAAAAAAAAAAAAAAAAGCTTTTACATAAAAGGGCACAAAAAAAGGTTCTAAATTTTAAAAGGAAGAGTGGAAAGATTAGAGTTGGCGGTGTGTGCACGTCAAGTTCACGCGTGACCAGAGAGCGTGGGACCTTCCTTTTATGTATTTGCTTTTGTCGTACAAATAATGACGTCACTACCTCTTGTACGAAAGGAAAATGCCTAGCGTGGGGCCCACTTGCTCAATGAAAGATATTTTGAGTATAAAAAACATGAGAAATCTTTTCTTTCTACCCTTTGTTTTCATCTTATTTACATGAATACCATAGTAGGTAGAGTCATGTTTTCCCGTTTTTTTAAAAACTATTTCTTTTTTTTTTAATAAAAATTCTTTAAATACATAAATTTTAAAAATTATTTATTATTAAAATCAAAATCCTCACAAAAAAAAAAAAAAGAATTACCAAATAAAGAATATCTTCTTTAATTATTTGGAACATTCAAAATAACCAAATTTTTGCCATTTAAAAATATTTTTAAAACAAAAAACTAACTATAAGTATATATTTTTTTATTTTTTTAATTAAAATATATTAGTGATTTTTTTTAATAAATTAGTTAAATAATAAGATTTGTGGTGTGGAAGATTTTAAATTTTTAATTAAAAATATAAAAGGTCAATATCATATTAATATATTTTAAGTTTTTTTTTTAAAAAAATCAATTATACAAAATATAATTCAATTTTGTATTTTGTTTAATTAACAAACTTTTTTAATACAAAATAAACCAAAACAGTTAATTAAATCTACGGGACAAAAATATGTTCGGTAATATATTTTTAATTAATTTCAGTTAAATTTCAACTATTTTAGTTTAGTTTGGTCGGTCACTCGGAACAACCAGAATAAAATTCACAATTAATAATTATTTAATAAAATTTTGATTACTCATATTACTAGTAAATAAAATCTAAAATATTTAGGATAGGGTTAAATTGGTAATTTTAGACACTTTTGAAGTGAGAGAATAAAAGGAGGAGAGAGAAAATGTTATTAGTTCCAGAGAGTTGCATGGGACCAGGGAAAGGGCTTGGAAGTAATTTCACATTGAATTTCCTCAACTTGTAGTTCGAGCCAACGGATTCAGTCTCCAAACCTCGCAGTGGTTTCCATTTCCTCTCTCTCTCTCTCTCTTCTTTAAAACCTAACCTTCATCTTCTCCATTTCTCTGCAACTCGAATCTCTCTCTCTCTCTCTCTTTCATGGATTCCTCAAATCTCATCACCACGAGAAATCCGTGCTTCCTCCATGACGACGACGACGATGTCGTCGGACTCTCTCCATTGCCGGCCGACAGGGAACCTGTAATCACTGCCCATCCCTTCTTCTCCAGAAGCTTCCGCTCCCTCTACCTCGCTTCTGCCGGTTCTAGATCTTCCCGATTCGACGATCCTCAACCTCATTTCTTGGATTCCTGTTTCCTTTGCCGGAAACGTCTCGGGAATAACACCGATATCTTCATGTACAGGTTCGTTCGTCTTCTCTCTCTTGATCTTTCGTTTCTAGGGATTTGATTTTGAAATTTCGAGTAAGGTTGTGGGGTTTGGGATTTAGGGTTTGAGATTTGGATTTTCTTTGCGCTTTTTTTTATTTTCTCAATATCCAAACAGGAATTTAGATGGAAAATTTCTTCAAATTTCTTGAATCAGTGGGGTTTTCCCTAGGTTTTAAATTGGGGGCGATGAAATATTGTTTCTGAACTGTGATGATTTTTACAGAGGAGATACGCCATTCTGTAGTGAAGAATGCAGACAAGAACAAATACAAATAGACGAATCAAAAGAGAAGAAATGGAGAAGATCGTCATCATCTGCCATGAAAGCTCTGAGAAAAAAGGATCAACAAAGAAGAAGATCCACTTCACCCAACAAGTCCTCTCCTCCGCCGGAATACCCTCTCTACACCGGCACCGTCGCCGCCGCCTAGATTTAACGCACACACAAAACTCAAAAACTCAACCAAAACGAAAAGAAAATGGAAGAACAACAGAAGGGGAAGAGATTGAGATTAACCCTTTTTTTTTTTTGTTCCCTTTTCTTGGGGATTTTATATTTTTTTTTTTCACTCTCTGCATATAATATACATATGGAGTTAGGGAAGAAAGCGGTTGAATCTGTAACTAAGCTATGGATTCTGCTCTTGTTCTTGTTGTTCTTGTTGTTCTTGAGTCCGGCTGTTCCTGCCCAGATCTTCTGGGCTTTTAATTTTGAGAAATATTGGAGAAATAACAATCTGAATTTACTGTAATTGTTCTTCTCCCTCCTTCCTGGGTAATCTAAATCATTGTTTCTGAGCTATGGAAGCCATTGATGGAGCTGTTGAAGGTATTAATTATGGTATTGGCCCACAAATAATTGGGAATTGACATGTCAGAGGACTTGCTTTTCTTCCCAAGACTTTGGCCATTTTCTTTTTAATTTAGATGAAAATGATTTTAGATTTCTTTTGAAATTATATTAATATAATATTAAATAATTATATTGCTCTGAAATTAATAAAAAAAATCTTAACTATTTATTGTCTCATAATTACTTTAAAATTAATTATTGTAGTTATTTAGTGTTAATATTAATTTTAAAATTTTATGTGTATTTTTCAAAATATGATACTAAAAATATTTTTAAAAAAATTAAAACCAGTTAAAATATTTTAATAGAACTTCTGAAATTTGTGGATATTTTTTATTTTTTATTTTTTAAATTCAAGTGAAACAAACTAATAATAAAGGTATTTTTATATATATTTTTTTAAAGTTGGTATTTTAATTTTATTTTTAAATTTAGGTATTATTCCAACTTTTAAAAATTTAAATTATATATTGGTATATAATTATTGAAAGCATATTATTAATTAAAATAAAATAAAATAAAAAGTCTTGGTTGAAGTAAACAAAATCTGTTGACTATGGGAACAAGTAGGGAGGCCTTTTGTCACCTCATAGGTGTAAGTGGACCCAATTAAATCTATTAATACACTTTTTAAGATCGACTATTCTTCGAGCTAATCGGGTTGACCTGAAAAAAAAATGTCTAACTTGTAAATCGACTCGAATTTTCGATTTTCAAAAAATTTAACCTAACACCTCTAAAAAATTAGTTTGCGTTCGTAGTCTGGATTGGAAGATGTGAAATTTTGCATCGATTGGAGAAGGGAACAGAACATTCTTTAACGGTGTGGAAACCTCTCCGTACCAAACGTATTTTAAAAATAATGAGGGGGAAGTTCAAAGAAGATAATATCTGCTAGTGGTAGGCTTAGGCCGTTACAGAAGAGTTATTGTGTCATATGAATAGTCTTGTCAACTACAAGCACATTTTCAGTTAAGGTAGAAAGAACGACTATCTATATTACCCTTACCAATTATATTACCTTTTTGGTTGTCACCAAAGATTATTAAGCCTTCATCATTTTTGGAAAGAGACAAACCTCGATCAATCTCCTAACATAGGCTTTGAACGACTACTATCTGAGTACCTTATTCATGGATATGCTTGAATTCACTATATCCGAAGATGTAATAGTTCAAGCCCGCTGCAAGCAAATATTGTCTTCTATGGGCTTTCCGTTTCGGGCTTCCCCTTAAGATTTTAAAGCGAGTACGCTAGAGAGAGGTTTCCACACCCTTATAAAGAATATTTCCTTCCTCTCTCTAACCGATGTGGGATCTCACAATCTACCACCCCCTTCGAGCCCCAACGTCCTCACTAGCACTCGTTCCCCCTCTCCAATCGATGTGGGACCCTCAAATCCATCCCCTTCAGAGCCCACCATCCTCACTGGCACACCGCCTCGTGTCCACCCCCTTCGGGACTTAGCCTCCTCGCTGGCATATCGCCCAGTGTCTGGCTCTGATACCATTTGTAATAGCCTAAGTCCACCACTAGCCGATATTGTCCTTTTTGGGCTTTCCCTCATGATTTTAGAATACGTCTATTAGGAAAAGGTTTCCACACTCTTACAAACAATGTCTCGTTCCGACTCACAAAGGATAGAAATGAATAGTGAAGTTCATCCTATTTAATTCATGCTTTCATATTTACATGGAAAATCATTTAGATTAGGTCCCCCAGCAGCAGCCACCACTAGGGTGGCAATATCAACACCCACAAAACAACAAATGGAACCAAATGGATTGGTTTGAGTTGGTTATCTCATAATAGTGTGACATCTTCCTTTGAATATTTGAAAATTTTAATGATATCGGGTTAGGTTCGGTTTTAAATTCAAACATCGAGTAAAAACGAAACTTCCGAGTGTCAAAAAAATCCATTTGATACAAAATTTAAAGCTTAGAAATCTGTTCGATGTCGAAGGAACATAATCTACCAAATCTACTTTTTCGAAATTATTTTGTTGAACATTATAAATTATTTTGATTGAAGCGATTTGAGGTTTTTGGACCAGTTTGGTTAATTCATTTTTTATGATTTATGGTTATGATGAGATTGTTGTACTGACCCGAACGACCCAACCCAAATTATAGGGTAGGGTTGGGTTGGACTAGCATTTCAAGTTGGGTTAGATTAATTTTCTAAAATGGAAGAGATTTGGCTCGAGGTTTCGAGTTCATTGGACAAATTGAAAATTTAAGAATCATTAGGGAACAAATTTGAAAGTTTAAAGATCCATCGAACCCTTTTTAAAGTTAGATTTAGTGGACTTGAAAACTCGGAGACCAATTAGACACTTTTTAAAATGTATAAAGAACATAAAAAGAAACTCGGCCTTCAAATTGATCATCATTTTTTTGGATTGTTAAACATCCTACAAGCGTTTTGATACAAAATATTATAGGATGAATTTGTTAGAAATTGCTAATTTTTCGAGATGCTCTTATAAATTCTAACCATGAGGCTGACTGCGATACGTAACAGACCAAAGCACTTGAGGTGTTACAAATGGTATCAGGGCTAGACACGGGACGGTGTGTCAACAAGGACGCTACACCCCAACGATAGTAGATTGTGTGATCCCACATCGGTTGAAGAGGGGAACGAAGCATTCTTTATAAGAGTATGGAAACCTCTTTCTAACCGACGCGTTTCCTTATCGACCTCGTTTTCCTTTTTGATTTAATAACGAGTTGGAAGAGATAAGAACTAATGGCCTCCACACAAAAATCTAATGGTTGGCCTAACAATTACATGGCTACACCTCAGCTTTGTAGCCTCTTCTTCAATGAAGACTAAACTCTCACAATCAAAGTTTGGATCTTTCCCCATCCAACTTTCTCCTTTCCTTACAATCCAATTGGCCTACACAATTAGAATCTTTCCGTCTCCGTCTTTCGTGTGTTTCGTGCCAATTTGAGTATAGTTTAGTGGATAAAATCACCAATTATCATCCTAAAAGTTGATGGTTCAATCCTCCGTCACCCTACAACTGTTGAGCTATAATGTTTCTGCAATGGGTGTGGTAGAGACTAAGAATAGCGTGTAGTGGTGTTCGAGGACGCTGGCCCCCCAAGCGAGGTGGATTTCATCGCCACATTGTGCACATTGCTCAATATTTTACCGGTACCTTAGAGCCTATAAAGCAAAGTTAGAAAATAAGTCCGTTGGACACAAAGGGGATTTCTGTAACCGCCTAAGTCCACCGCTAGTAAATATTGTCCATTTTAGCCCATTATATAACGACGTCAACCTCACGATTTGAAAACGCATTTGTTAGGAAGAGGTTTCTACACTCTTATAAAGAAATGTTTCGTTCTTCTCTCCAACCGCTGGGAGATCTCACAATCCACCCCCTTTGAGGCCCAACGTCCTCGCTGGCACACCGTCCAGTATCATTTGTAACAGCCAAGCATACCGCTAGCAAATATTGTCAACTTTGGCCCGTTACGTATTACCGTCAACCTCACGGCTTTAAAACATGTCTACTAGGGAGAGTTTCCACACTCTTATATTGAATATTTCGTTCTCCTCTCCAACTGATATGGGATCTCACAATCCACTCCCCTTTGGGGACCAGTGTCCTCGCTGGTACACCATCCAGTGTCGAACTCTAGTATCATTTGTAACAGCCCAAGCCCACCACTAGCAGATATTGTCCGTTTTGACCCATTACGTATCGCCATTAGCCTCACATTTTAAACCGCCTCTACTAGGGAGAAACTTCCACACTCTTATAAGGAATGTTTCGTTCTCTTCTCCAACCGATGTGGGATCTCAAAATCCACCCCTTTTGGAGCCCAGGATCCTCGCTAGCACACCATCCAGTGTCTAGCTTCAATACCATTTGTAACAGCTCAAACCCACCGCTAGAATATTGTCCACTTCAGCCTGTTATCAGCCTCACGGTTTTAAAATGCATCTACTAGGGAGAGGTTTCCATACCCTTATAAGGAATGTTTCGTTCCCCTCTCCAACCAACGTGGAATCTCACAATTTCTACTAGCTTATAACCAAGAAATGAAAGAGAACTCTTAGTTTCAGCCACATGAGTACACAGCTAAATGATGCATTCTTATAGTCTTCCTTATCCTAATGCAACCAACACCAATGAAAATTCAATATTCTCAAAGCTTTTATGTCATCCACATAAATAGAATGTTAAGAACATAAACATAGTCCACAAATCACTTTCTTTGTGGGGTTTCACAAAGTTTTGGCCAAGCAAATTGCTTTACAGAGGAAGAGATATGGTTCAGCTCTAGAGAGAGGAAAAGTAGCAGAAAAGGGAACAAAAAAGGGAAGATATTTTCATCATTTCAGCCATTGAACACTTTCTAGAGCTACAAGAACACTTGAAAAGATTAAAGCTTGTACCCGAACATTTCGGGATGGATTCGTTAAGCATTCTATTGGGAAGCCTGGTCTTAGATGAACATTTCGGGATTTTGAGCTTTATAATTCCAAGAACATTGAAGTAAAAAGTGCGTAATATCGAAAACGACTTTGAAATGGTAAAGCCAACAAGTTTTGATTTTACGTACCTTTTTCGTTTGAACACGAGCCCACCGGCTTTGCTGTCAGCTTCAAAGTTCAAAAACTTTTTGAGAGACTTTTGTTCATAAATATGCAGCATCTTCGTTCATTTCTAATACCTTCTCTGATATTCGGAAAAAAATGACTTTAACGTTGCGATCTTCGACTTCTTTCATCAACCCGAAAGACACCAAGATCATAAAGGCTCATCTTCATGAGGATCTCTATGGTGTAATCTCGTTCAAGCAAGCAAAATCACCGACCCGTCTTCGAATAAGAAGCTCCCTACAAGAGATTAAGATGGAAAGGAGTGACAAATTGGAGAAACTTCATTCGTTATCTATGAATCATCACACGAATGACTTGAGAGTTCCTGTGTTTGTTATGTTGCCGCTTGACACGGTTACGCTTGGAGGGAATCTGAACAAGCCTCGAGCGATGAACGCGAGTTTAATGGCTTTGAAGAGTGCGGGTGTGGAAGGAGTTATGGTGGATGCTTGGTGGGGATTGGTGGAGAAAGATGGACCTATGAAATACAATTGGGAAGGCTATGCTGAGCTTGTGCAGATGCTTCAAAAGCATGGCTTGAAGCTCCAAGTAGTCATGTCCTTTCATCAGTGTGGAGGGAATGTTGGAGATTCTTGCAGGTATGAATCCGAGAAAGTTTTCTTAACCATTTTCGACTTTTCGATATTCGGTTAACCTTCTCTCCATGATCTTTCAGCATTCCTTTGCCGCCATGGGTGCTCAAAGAAATAAGCAAGAACCCAGATCTCGTTTATACCGACAGATCAGGCAGGAGGAATCCGGAATACATCTCTTTGGGATGTGATTCCTTACCTGTGCTTAGAGGAAGAACACCAATCCAAGTCTATGCTGATTACATGAGAAGCTTTCGGGATCGATTTAGAGACTACTTGGGAGAAGTTATCATGGTATGCATCGACAATTTGTTCAATTCTCTTAATCCTTCTTCTTCTTAACCGTCTCCGAACACATTTAATCCTCCCATAAGATGATAGCTTAGAATGAACATGACTCGATCACTTTGAGATCTCACATTGGTTGGAGAGGAGAACAAAACACCCTTTATAAGGGTGTGGAGACCTCTCCCTAGCAGATGTGTTTTAAAAACGTTGAGGGGAAGCCCGAAAGGGAAAGTCCAAAAAGGACAATATCTACTAGTGGTGAGCCTTGGCTGTTACAAATGGTATCAGAGCCAGACATCGGGTGATGTGCCAACGAGGAGGCTGTTCCACAAAGGGGTAGACATGAGGCAGTGTGCGAGCAAGGACGCTGGACCCCAAAGGGGGTGGATTTGGTGGGGGTCCCACATTGATTGGAGTAAGAAACGAATGCCAGCGAGGACGCTGGGCCCTAAAGGGGGGTGGATTGTGAGACCCCACATCGGTTGGGGGGAGAACGAAACACCCTTTATAAGGGTGTGGAAACCTCTCCCTAGCAGACGCGTATTAAAAACCTTGAGAGGAAGCCCGAAAGGGAAAGCTCAAGGAGAACAATATCAGATAGCGATGGGCTTGGGCCATTACAATCACGTAGATAGAATTCAAGTAAATAGCTTCCAGAGTTAGAAATTCAATGTTCATTTGCAATTGCAGGAAGTTCAAGTCGGGGCTGGTCCATGTGGGGAACTCAGATATCCGTCTTATCCAGAGAGCAATGGAACTTGGAGATTTCCAGGAATCGGGGAATTCCAATGTTACGACAAGGTACTCAACTCGATATACTTCTTTTTACGTATTGATCTAACCGTAACAGGATCCTTCTACAGCAATATCAAACTAGGGGCTGTTTAGAGAAAACGGTTTTCGAGACCGATTTTTGATATGTCTTATGTGGTGAACAGTACATGAGAGCTTCCCTTGAGGCAGCAGCAGAGAGCATTGGAAAAAGAGACTGGGGAAGCAATGGAGGGCCACATGATTCTGGTCAATACAACCAATTCCCTGAAGACACAGGCTTCTTCAAAAAGGAAGGAACATGGAACACAGAATACGGCAAGTTCTTCCTCGAATGGTACTCGGGCAAGCTATTACAGCACGGGGATAGAATCTTAGAAGCTTCAAAGGGAATTTTCCATGGAACGGGTGCAAAACTATCAGCAAAAGTAGCTGGAATTCACTGGCATTACAGTACTCGATCTCATGCTGCCGAGTTAACCGCAGGGTACTACAACACTCGACACCGAAACGGTTACTCGCCTATTGCGAAGATGCTAGCTAAACATGGGGTTGTGTTTAACTTCACTTGCATGGAAATGAAGGACGGCCAGCAGCCCGGCTATGCGAACTGCTCACCGGAAGGTTTAGTTAGACAAGTGAAGATGGCTACAAGGGATGCTAAGGCTGAACTTGCAGGTGAAAATGCATTGGAAAGGTATGATGGAGGAGCTTATGAGCAAATTTTAGCCACAAGTAGGTCGGAATCTGGAAATGGCTTGACTGCATTCACTTACTTGAGAATGAACAAGAACCTTTTCGAACCCAACAATTGGAGAAACTTGGTCGAGTTCGTAAAGACCATGTCGGAAGGCGGTCGGAACCGGAAACTTCCGGAATCCGACTGCAGTGGCAGTGATCTTCACGTTGGATTCATTAAGGAGAAAAAGATCAAGGAAGTTGCTGTGGTGTAGAAATGAAACCAGCACATACTTATCATAGTCCTAAATCTACAGCCAAAACTCTCATAATCCTCATACTTCTATGTGTAAAGATGTAGTTTTTTATACTTTCAGAACAGTAATTATTGAGTCCTTCAGTAAAAAAGTTGGACCAAGAAGGGATCTAGCATAAATATAGGTAAGAACATGAGTGAAACAGCCATCAACAGTCCAGAATGGATACACATAATGGTATATAATATGGTACTCAGATCAGATTTATTCTACTTTCAGATATCACGACGTGCTTAAAAGACGAATTTTCGGGAGTTTCAGGTCAAAACTTTGCATATTTCATCTAGAAGAATGTAAAGTAAGCAAGTGTAGATATCAGAAGATCAAACCTTTCCTTGTCTTCCAATCATGATATGCTTTTGATCAACAAATCTTGGAGAAAACAGGCCGCCATGAGACTGTTTCTGGTTACTATTGGAGCTTGTTTTCTCTTCCGACATTACGAGCGCTTTCTGTAAACCTTCAACTACTTCTGTCATTGTTGGCCGACTCATTGGAGTTTTGTTCAAGCACCGATCGGCTAACTTTGCAACTTCCCGGGTGGAAGACAAGGAGTACTGGTTTCTGAGACGAGGATCGATTAACATGGTGAACATACTACTGTCAACTGGAAACTGCCTCACCCATTGTAGAAGTTTCTGTTCTCTGACCGGGCGGGCAGTATTCAATGCTCGTCTGCCTGTGAGGAGTTCATATAGAAC
Source organism: Cucurbita moschata (assembly GCF_002738365.1). Taxonomy (NCBI): domain Eukaryota; kingdom Viridiplantae; phylum Streptophyta; class Magnoliopsida; order Cucurbitales; family Cucurbitaceae; genus Cucurbita; species Cucurbita moschata. The sequence continues at coordinate 1,347,575 of NW_019268551.1, read as the reverse complement.
CACACCGAAACTCCATACATCGCATTGGCTCTTGAGACGGCCTGTTTCAAGATATTCGGGAGCAGCATATCCATGCGTTCCGACCACCTGACAAATGAAAAAACAGCCATTTGGGTTTTGAGTACAGCCTAAGCATTATCTTTTTATATGAGATGCATAATGTAAAATCCAACACGAGGAAAGCTATTGTACGTACGTTTGTAGAGACGTGTGTGTCATCACCTCTTGGTCCTTCTCTAGCAAGGCCAAAGTCTGAGAGTTTCGGCTTGAAGTTCTCGTCTAGTAGAATATTCGCTGATTTAAAATCCCGATATATCACCTACGCAAATGCACGTGCAAAAAATGATCTCAACAAATTAAAGTGGCCATATGGATTGATTTTTGTCCAAAGAAAGTCAATCACAATGTCATCAACAGTTATGATAGACGTTATCCTCACACTCCTGTATATTTATATATGTAACAGCCTAAGCCCACCGCTAGTAGATATTGTCCTCTTTGGGCTTTCTCTCAAGACTTTAAAAACGCGTCTACTAGGGAGAGGTTTTCACACCCTTATAAAGAATGCTTTGTTCCCCTCTCCAACCGATGAGGGATCTCACAATCCACCCCCCTTCAAAACCCAACATCCTCGCTAGCACGCATTCCTCTCTCCAATCGATGTGTGATCTCACCGGGCGGTGTGCAAGCAAGGACACTGAGCCCCGAAGGGGGTGGACACCAGGCAGTGTGCCTGCGAGGACGCTCAGCCCCGAAGGGGAGTAGATTGTGAGATCCCACATCGATTGGAGAGAGGACATTGGGCCCTAAAGGGGGGTGGATTGTGAGATCTCACATCAGTTGGAGAGGGGAACAAAACATTCTTTATAAGAGTATGGAAACCTCTCCCTAGCATACGCGTTTTAAAAACCTTGAGGGAAAGCCCGAAAGGAAAACTCAAAGAGGACAATATCTACAAGCGATAGACTTGGGCCGTTACGATATAGCTGCCCATGAATCCCAAAACCACTCATACATAAGTTGTCATTATGCCACCAGATTTAGGAAAGACTTGATTATTGCTTTTAAATGGTATCTTGTCTTAGCAAGAGATATCAATAGCCTGCTAATCTATACTCTTAATGGCCATCCACTTCACAGATGGGAAAAGAATCCTTTGGATGCATCATATTTAGGCCTTTTTGATCAATGAAACTTATTTTTATAGGAATCTCCTCTCTAAAAGAGTAAGCAACTGACAAAAACCAATGCACCTAAATTGTACCTGAGCTTCTAACCCTCCATGTAGATAAGCCAAGCCCTGCGCTGCACCAATGATAATCTCTAACCTTTTCTTCCATGGCAGCGTCGACGACATTCGTTGGAAAAGATGGTGTTCCAAGCTCCTGTTCGGGAGGTACTCGTAGACTAAAAGCCTCTGAATCCCTTTCGTGCCGTTTTCAGCTGCGTAACCAAGAAGTTTAACTAGATTTGGATGACTAACTACACTGAGAAATTGAACTTCTGCAAGCCATTCTTTATGACCCTACACAACAGAAGAACTCAACCTTAATGTTTTCGAATGTTTTCACAATGGCCCTCGATTCGAGAAGACCGTGCAAATTGAACTTCTGCCCATAAGCCATACGCATAAATCAAGAGACAGTAAAATGACAACCAAACAAATAAAGACTAGCAGAAAACAAGGAATGTATTTGACATGGGATGAAAGGGAAAGTCAGCTGTCCTTCATTATTTAGAGTCATATGTTGCTTAGAGAATATCCTATACAGGCCAATGATTACAAATTTTGAATAATGCTAAGTATTTATATGTGATTGATGACATTGCTTATAAAATATTGAATCCTCAGGTCCACTCCAAAGCATCCAGGCAAAAAACAACCAATCAATGTAACGGCCTAGGCTCACCACTAACAGATATTGTCTTTTTTGGGCTTTCCCTCAAGGTTTTTAAAACGTGTCTGCTAGAGAGAGGTTTCCACGCCCTTATAAAGGATGTTTCGTTCTCCTCCCCAACCGATGTGGGATCTCACAATCCACCCCATAAGGGTCCAACGTCCTCGCTGGTACTCGTTCCTTTCTCCAATTGATGTAGGACCCCTACTCAATCCACCCCTTTGGGGCCAGCGTCCTTACTGGCACACCGCCTCGTGTCTACCCCCTCCGAGGAACAGCCTCCTCGCTCGCACATCGCCCAGTGTTTGGCTCTAATACCAATTGTAATGGCCTAGGCCCACCGCTAGCAAATATTGTCCTCTTTGGACATTCCCTTTCGGGCTTCCCCTCAAGTTTTTTACAACGCGTGTGCTAGGGAGAGGTTTCGTTCTCCTCACCAACCGACCGATGTGGGATGTCACAGAAAAAACTGAGAAAGAAGGCAATACCTGCAAGCTATGCTGGTTGAGTTCTTTAATGGCGACCACAAGAGGTTCACCATTGGGAGTTGTGGGCTTAATAAGTCCTTTGTACACAGACCCAAAACCACCCTCCCCAATCTTCAACAGCCTGCTGAAGCCATTTGTTGCATCAACAAGCTCTTGCAGAGAGAAAACCCTCAAATTTTGCTCCTTCTCTTTGTACAATTCAGGAATACTCCTTGAAGACAATGAATTCGGTGGTCTCAAACCATTTTTCTTGGCTGATTTTTCTCCTTGTTTCAACTCTGTAGCTGATTTTGATATCCCTTTGGACTTGGATTTTCCCTTGGGGTTAAAGAAACACTTCATCTTTTAAACCCAGAAGAAAGAACAAGAAGTAAAAGAGCTAGAACATGTGAAAAAACCACAAACTCAGAAGCCAAAATAGAGACAAGAAGGCAATTATAAAGAACACACGAAAAAACAGAGCAAAATTTGAACAAACAACAGGATATGAACAAACAAAGAGAACCCAAGAGATTAAACGTGAAGGGATTGCTGCAAAAAGCGAAATCCTCGTACGAGTAAGTGGAATACATAAGAAACATCCGATTAAATACAAGATTAAGAGAAAGAACCGTGTATGAAAACAGGAAAAGGGGGAAGAAAGGGACAGAAGTTAAATATGACCGAAGAGAAGACCATTCAAATGTGGCATCATCATCAATGAGCTATACGAACATCATAACGTCATATTTACGCGATGGGTTTGTTCATATGTGCCGAATTGAGCGACAAGAATTTGAAACAGCCCATTCTTTTCTTCTATCCGTCAAAACAGTAAAATGAAGAAGGAGTGCTCATGCTCAAGAATTGACTCAAAATCTTGCTTAATTTCTTCGATTCATACAAGCGCGGCGATTTGGGGGTTTTGTTTGTTTGATTCTACTTCAAATCTGTGGCTGACCTAATGTTTTAGGATTCGGCACCTGTGTCCCGATGTTTCCTTGCACCTTGACATTTCTCTGTAATGAAAACTATCTCCATATACCAATACAAGTCGTTCTAGTATGTTTTCTATTCCTCAGTCATGGTCACGTGTATCTTATAAAAACACGTTTAACCATGAAGTTCATATGATTGAGCCACTGAAAAAGAAGGTGCACGTTGTTGGTATAAGTAGTAACTTTCAATTTTTTAAGTCTTTCTTAGTCATCTTATCCTCATAATCGCTCTCATTCCAATGTGGTCTTGATTCATTCATATATCCCTCCTTTATTGGGATATGATGACAAAAATAGGCTTAAAATAATTGAAAGTTAATATATATATACACGAAAAAGGATTCGTGTTTCTACCGAGCTTATAGCACGTAATTCCTAATCATATAGTCTAGGCCTTTGGTAATAGATCCACCTGCAACCGAGTAGATAAAAGTACACGTTTGCTGACATTTAAGCTTTCCTTCTCCTTTCGAGGCCTACCCGAAAGATCCAGTGTTTCTTGGTCGTGAATGTCTGAATAGAACGAACAAACTCTTTTTTTTTTTTTTTTTCCTATACACCACTATTATCTGCCATGCTTAGTTGGTGCTACTGTTAGCTTTCAAAATTGAGCCAAAGTTATCGAGCTGGAATTGAAAGTCGTGCTCGAACAAGCTTAGGGATGAATGGCACGCATGCCGCATGTAGAAGGGTGCAGTTAGGCACTCGGGTGATAAGTCGGCACGGGTTTCTAGTTACTTGCTTGTGATCGTGGAGTAGGGCGCGAGTGCACGTAGCCTGGGAGGTGCTAGACACAAGCATAGGACTTAAAGAAAAAAAACGTGTGGTTAGTTAAGGTTGCGGGAAACTCGACACCTTGCCGAAATTCTTGTAATTTCTTTTTTAACGAGTAAATATAAATATTTTTTAAAAGTTATGTAAGTGAATTTAGACGAAATTTAAGTGGATTGAAATGAGAGGAAACATGGTTTGTTTAAATGATGATCAAAGGTTGAAATGGTCAAATTACACAAACAAATTAATAAGAGTCATATTTCTGAAGTACTAAAGTTGTTATTTTTCTTTATTCATTTTGTCTTTTGTTTTTTTGAGAATTTCAACGTTGTATTGGAACACGACACCCATTTGTTGGGGGAATTGTTTTCAAATGTCCTACTTTCCAAGGAATCCTTGAATCATAAATACCCTCCCGATATTTGACGGGAAAATATCGAAGATTATTAGAAGTGGGTCCCGCATTGGTTAATTTAGTGGAAGATCGTGAATTTATAAGTGAGGAATACTATTTCCATTCGTATGAGATCTTTTGGGAAGCCCAAAGCAAAGCCACGAGAACTTATGCTCAAAGTGGACAATATCATACGATTGTGGAAAGTCGTGATTTCTAATATGGTATCAGAGTCATGTCCTAAACTTAGCTATGACAATAAAATCCTCAAATATCGAACAAAGGGTGTACTTTGTTCGAGGGCTCCAGAGTCATGCCCTAAACTTAGCTATGACAATAGAATCCTCAAATATCGAACAAAGGGTGTACTTTGTTCGAGGGCTCCAGAGTCATGCCCTAAACTTAGCTATGACAATAGAATCCTCAAATATCGAACAAATGGTGTACTTTGTTAGAGGGCTCCAGAGAAAGGAGAGGAGACCCTAGAGGCTTATAGTATACTTTGTTCGAGGGGAGGATTGTTATGTGAAATTTTTCTTAAGATGCATATAAGTGAGAGTAAAACACACTATGACTCGTGTTGGTATGTGGGGATAGTCTTCACTTTTAGAAGCCAGGAGTAATCAACGTGACTATGTCGCAAAGGAATGTTGAGGCACACAGGTGTCGAATTCATATTTTAATTTTTATCAAAATTCTAGGAAATGGATCGTTACACCAAATGACCTAAATCACATACGAGGTACATTATTTTTATAAAGAGAGTGAAGAGCACGACGGCATCTGTTTTGTCCGACGTAGCGTGTCAGGAACAATAGACTAGTACCACAGTCAATTAAATTATTTTGCATTCTAATATAATACCCATTCAATTACAATTGTCGTCTTCGTTTGAATTAATTGGAATCAACTCGATTATACATCAAACTCGAGAAATTTGCTCGTTCTTTTGAATTTACATGGCAGTATTAAATGAGACAACCAATCTCGATCCAAAATCAAAGTCTTTCCACCATTCTCTCACAAGAATTTCTAAAAATTCATTCTCTCACAAGAATTTCTAAAAATTAGTTCGAGAACGCTTCATTTATAAGCAATTAATTTGATGTCGTACAAGTATGGGGTGATATTGGCCCCATGCTAGAAGACTTATTTTGTTTCAAAAATACCATTGAATTTTTAAAAAAAGTTTAAAAAATACTCCTTCACTTTGAAAAGTACTTTGTTTTCGGTCTCTATGAACCAACAGAATCCAATCGGTCGTTTTTGGTGTTCTCTATGAACTTATAGATACCAATCGGTGGTTTTCGGTGTCTTTGTGACTTATAGAAACCAATCGGTTGTTTTCGATCTCTATGAACTAACAGAAACTGACCCGCCATTTTCAGTGTCTATGAAGTAACAGAAACCAATCGGTCGTTTTCAGTATCTCTGAACTAACATAAACCAATCGATCGTTTTCAGTATCTCTATGAACTAACAGAAACCAATCGGTCGTTTCCGGTGTCTCTATGAACTTATAAAAACCAATCGGTCGATTTCAGTGTCTCTATGAACTTATAAAAACCAATCGATCGTTTTCAGTGTCTATGAACTTACAGAAACCAATCGGATGTTTTCGGTGTCTTTAAACTAACAAACCCAATCGATCGTTTTCGGTCTCTGAACTAACAGAAACCAATAGGTCGTTTTCGATATCTCTATGAACTTAGAGAAACCAATCGGTCGTTTTTAATGTCTCTATGAACTTAGAGAAACCAATCGGTCGTTTTTAATGTCTCTATGAACTTACAGAAACCAATTAGTCGTTTTCGGTGTCTCTATGAACTAATAGAAACCGACAGGCCATTTTCGGTCTCTCTATGAACTAACAAAAACTGATAAGTCATTTTTGGTGTCTCTATGAACTAACAAAAATCGATCGGTCATTTTTTGTGTCTATGAACTAACAGAACCCGATAGGTCATTTTCAATGTGCCCGAGAATTATCTAATATACATTATCAGTGTGACAATAACATAAATAATAATTATGAATCCCCAAACATGAATGTAAAATGATAGAATATATGAGTGATTAAGATTTATACAGACAAAACCAAACATAAAAATCAATAAAATCTCAAGAACAGGACAGAACAGGACAAGAGACAGTGAGAATGAATGTCAGTTGTAGGCATAGGAAAGAACCTGGCTTGGCTGTCCCCCCCATGCTGCTTTGCCTATCCTTCCTTCATTCATTCAGCCCCTACAGCTTATTATCTCACAAGCTACAAAAGGCTAGAACAAATTCACGTAGCTACCTAATTGTGCACAGCATTCCCAGAAGATCGAGTACGTTTCGGGATATGGACGATGATTCTTCTTTGTAACTCGGGGTTTTAACCGGAATTCCATAGCAGTTTTCGGCTCTGGGCGGGCGGTGCCAGCCCCGGGATGTCCTGAATGTCCTTGTTATTTGGATTCACCAGCTGAGGAGTATAGAACCAGAATTGTTCAGCTAAATACAGAAAGAAAGAAAGAATGGATGAATGAAGAATGGTAGGTACCTTGACTATGATGATGGCAATGACACCAAGGACAATAATGAAGAGGAGGGCCATTATACACTTATCAGTTGCAATTTGTCTCCCTAATTCTTTCACCAGTTTTGAGGCTTTCTTAAGTGAGAAATGTATTGAGTCGAGCTCGTTCACTATCCTGCTCATTTGCTCCGTCTGCGCCTTCAGAGCTGCTGCTGTCTCTGTTCCTACGTTCACCGTCTCTTGAACTACCTATCACATTCATACAATAACTACCACATATCACATATCAGTCTACGTAACATCTCAAGTCCACTGTTAGCAGATATTGTCCTCATTGGGATTTTTCTCACAAGCTTTCCCTCAAGGTTTTTAAAATGTGAATGCTAGGGAGAGGTTTCCACACTCTGCTTCGTTCTCTTCCCCAACCGATGTGGGATCTCACAATCCACCCCCCTTCAGGGCCCAGTGTCCTCGCTGGCACTCGTTTCCCTCTCCAATCGATGTGGGATCTCACAACCTACCCCCTTCGGGACCAGCGTCCTTGCTGGCACTCGTTCCCCTCTCCAATCGATGTGGAATCTCACAATCTATCCCCCTTCGGTGCCCAGCGCCCTCGCTGACACACCGCTCGATGACTAGCTCTAATATCATTTGTAACAGCTCAAGCCCACTGCTAGTAGATATTGCCCTCTTTTGGCTCTCTTTCGGGCTTTCCCTCGAAGTAATTAAAACGCGTCTCCTAGGGAGAGGTTTCCACATCCTTATAAAGAATGTTTCGTTCTCCTCCTCAACCGATGTGGGATCTCACAATTCACCCCTCTTCAAGGCCCTGCGTCCTCGCTGACACTCATTCCCCTTTCCAATCGATTGGGATCTCACAATGCATCCTCACAGGCACTCGCTCCTCTCTTGATGTGGGATCTCACAGTGCGTCCTCACAGGCACTTGCTCCTCTCTTGATGTGGGATCTCACAATCCACCCTCCTTCAGGGCCCAACGTCTTTGCTGGAACACCACCCAGTGACTGATTCTTATAACATTTGTAATAACTCAAGCCCACCGCTAGCAGATATTATCTTCTTTGGGCTCTCTCTCAGACTTCCCCTCAAGGTTTCTCAAGGTTTTTAAAACGTGTCTACTAGGGAGAGGTTTCCTCACCCTTATGAAGAATAATTCATTTTCCTCCCCAACCGATAGAAAGAAAGCAGAAATTTGATCTTTCAATGACAAACTAACCTTTTTAGACCTCTCAATTGCTTCATCAGTCTCATCCATCATTTTGTTTCCCCTATCAACCAATTGTTGATTTGTCATATCTGCAATAACATATACAGCCTAATACATTAGTAAATTCAGCAGACATAATATAGATCATAGGCAAGCCCGGATTTGGTCGAACCCACCGATCGGTTTAGAAAACATTCAGAACCTATGCTGAAACCAACCAACATTTAGACCAAAACATTCAGGTTTTTGCCCATTTTAGTATCTCAGGTCTCAGCTCATATTCACAGTTCTCAGAACAACAACAATATTCAAAGTGGTTTAACTCGTGAACTAAATAACAAAAGCAAAGTACGCATACTTGAGGCTAGCAACACATTTTCTTCCCCATAATTTTCACCAGGTCCATCAAAGAGATCGATACGCTTGTTATCGAGAGTGCTTGCATGTCTGCATCAAGAAACAACCATTATGAACTGTTACTGTTTCATATATAAGCAGAGATGTACGATTCAACTGTTATAAGTGGAGTAAGGAGAGGAACCATGTAACGGCCCAAGTCCACCGCTAGCAGATATTGTCCTCTTTGGGCTTTCCCTTTCGGGCTTCCCCTCAAGGTTTTTAAAACATGTCTTTTAGGGAAAGGTTTCCACACCCTTATAAAGAGTGTTTCGTTCTCCTCCCCAACCGATGTGGGATCTCACAAACCCGAGTCAAATGAAGAAAATAAGCTCGTAGAAGCAACCAAATACATTTGTTTTATCTCACTCGAGATGAGCAAAAGAAAATTATCGATTAGACAGGAAGAAGAGAGATATTCAGAAAGTCGAATGAAAACGAAAAGATTATCGATGGTAGATATTGAATCTTACTGCTTTTTAAGGGCAACATATGAGTTCAACTCTTTGATCTGCATAAAAATACAGAATAGTTAATAACAATGCACTACCAGCAAATAAGAAGGAAAAGAAGATTTCTTTACAAAGAATTCAAAGTTTACATCTCACCATAGCCTGCTTCCTCTCACTAAGCATTTTATTAGTGTTCGAGTCATTCCCGCCTTCCAAATCCTTGACTTCTCGATCGAAATCTTTTATAAGCCTGTAAACGAAACAAACAGAAAGTGTTCACCAAAAGAAACAGGAACAAGACAAAGGAACTATATCTTTAATGATAAGCATCCATCATCAAGATTAAAAAGAATTTTAATTAAAGACTAATGAACACATCTGCTAGGAAGAGGTTTCCATACCCTTATAAAGAAGGTTTCGTTCTCCTCCCCACCTGATATGGGATCTCACAATCCACCCCCTTTGGGACCCAGCATCCTCGCTGGTACACCACGCAGTGTCTGCCTCTTAGACCATTTGTAATAGCCAAAGCCCACCACCAACAGATATTGTCCTCTTTGGACTTTCCCTTTCGGGCTTCCCTTGGGGGTTTTAAAACGCGTATGCTAGGGAGAAGTTTCCACACTCTTACAAAGAATGTTTCGTTCTCCTCCCAACCAATGTGAGATCTCACAAAATGAGACCTTAATTTGCATATCATTTAAATTATAATGAAGAATTACTAAGCATAATGATGGTATGAAAGTACAAAAAGTATATATACATATAAAGACATCTATCCATTGTCACCTTCTTAAATAAAGATTATAAAAGTTCATTCTCAACATCATCACTTTTATCACTAATAGGGTCCACATACTTTTAAAAAAATTTGTCAACTACGTTAATCAAAACCTAAACAATGAAAGTAGTAAAGCTTGAAGGTGGAATAGTACACACACAAGGAAGCTTTACATCTTTTAGGAAACTAAGGATTCATACTATTCTTCTAGTGATCATTGAGCTTCAATGTGTTCATGGAGAAACAAGCATTTGCTGTAAGAGACATGACGCTCTCTCTCTCATGATCCAAAGAGCGCATTCGTTCTGAAACGGATAGTTTGAACCTTGTCTCGAGGTGAGCCTAGAGGAAATATCTTTTAAGACATTTGGTTCAACCAATCAGAGCACATGTAAGACACAATCGGGTTGATCACACAGTGGATCTCTATGTCTATCTCTCTCTAGATATCTAAAGATGGAGAGAGATGTGAAGCCAAACAGAGGTGGAGAGACTAAAATTCAAAAACACCATCTGATAGAACTTGAATTATTGGAAGAACTTCCAAAGTTTGAAAACAAAACGAAGAGAATATATGCAGACACCATGGAAATTACAGAACAAAGAAAGAATCAGATGCTTATACCTCTTACATTCTCGCATCTTATCAGTCAGCTCTTCCAATTGTCTACTCCGCCTATTTGTATCCTTGATCTTCTCCAACTTCTGAAATCCATTTCTGTAGATATAACAAAAACAGAGCCAAACAAGAGATTTAAGCTCATAAAAAAATCTCAGTTTCTAGAACAGAACGAAATCGAAGAATCCTTACGACAAAGCTCGGAGGATATCATTGATTTGCCCCTCGATATCTGCAAGCTCTTCGCTGATCGAAGCTAAGGAATCCATCTTCAAATTCAAACCTCAATGAAACAAAATACACCGATTCTTGTCCTCCTCAGAGATTAAGGCACATTACAAGCATTGCAACAGCTAAAATCCGCAAAGTTTCCTCGAGATCTTAAGCACCTACCTCCCAAAATTCTAAGAATCTGATTGATTGATATCAATGGCGAAAAACCCAACAAAAGAATACAATCAGATCATCACCATTTCACACATTCCTCATCTCTCGCAAACACCGAATTGAAAAAACAAATCAAAAACTTAAAAACCTCAGCCAACAAATCCAAAAAAAGAATCAGCTACAAATAAACCCAGAATCAATGAAACCCGAATTCAGATAGATCTGAACAATGCAGACCGAGATAGCGATCAAAACAAAACCCAACAACCAAATCCTTTCAGATTCTTCCCCTTAAATGGAATACGGAAGAACAAAAAACAGCTCCACCTCGTGATTTACACAAAAACCTCCATGTATTGTACAGAAATAACATGAATTTGATTGGTTTTTTTAGTTTTCTAAGATTTACAATTGAATGGTACAAAATCAGGGGGTTGTTGGGTATATGTTTTTTTCCTGGAATTCGAAGGTCTTTGCGTTCACAGAGGGGAAGAAGGGGAAGGAGGGGGCGAAGGGGAGGGGGGTTTTGGCTCTCAAAAACCAGAGGCGACGAAGTTTTTATTTTTTTTATTTTATTTTTTATTTTTTTTAAGAAAAATAAAATTTTGAATCTTTTCTTTTTCGGTCCCGTAATTTTTGGCCAATAAATAATTAGAGTGGTTGTTTTTTTTTTTTTTTGGGTCAGAATTCAAAACCACTCGCACAAAATAACACGTAGATCCACGCGCTTCCTTTTTACTATGAAGCAAACTAAATTAATTCAAAAAAGTATAAATATCCCAATTTTTTTAAAAAAAATTAAAAATACCCTTATTTTATTTTTTTATTATTATTAGTATCGTGTTTTAATACCCTTAATATATATATATATATATATATATATATATATATATATATATAAATTTAACGTTATATGTATATATATAAAAATTTAACGTTAATAAATGTTTATAAATATATTGTAATATGAAATCAACCTAGGGGAAAGTATGGAATAAATAAAACTCTGAATAAAAACATTGTATAGTCGGTATTTTAATTGTTCTCATTGTGATACATATATTATTAAATGGTTAATTATCAGATATTGAGAATACCGATCTAAGTTAATGATCAACAAAATTAATAGAAGTTGATAAGTCTAGGAATAAAAAAAAAATAAAGATTAAAATTTACCCTAAAAACAATTATATTATTCAAAAGTAAAAAATAAATAATTAGAAAGGGAAATGGCATCTCAATATTAGCTATATACAGTGTAAATAAAAAGATTAAATAAATTTGCTTTAAAAAAATAGAAAAATATTAAGAAGTTGTAATTATGTCTATAAAAATAAAATAAAATAAAATAAACAATTTGTGACATACAATTATACATAGTATATATAAAATATTTAGAAAATTTACGGTTAAAATTAGGCATTAATTGAAAAATACAAAACTAATAAAAAAAATTATCAAGAAATATAATTATTTAAATAAATATGATCATAAATAAGTCAAGAAGCACCAGTGGTCTAGTGGTAGAATAGTACCCTGCCACGGTACAGACCCGGGTTCGATTCCCGGCTGGTGCATCCAGTTTCTTGCAATGAAGATTATGACGCTAATTGTGATCTGGGTCGATCACAACCGTCCGATATGCAGACGAATCCATTAGCGTATCAGAGCAAGATTTCTATTTATTTATTTTTTATTGAAAAATATAGATTATAATTACAGTATTTATAATGAGAAAATTTAACTCATTTTTTAGAAATCTTGTTTCTTTATTAATTTTACATATTTTTTGAAAATATATAAAATAGTTTTTAAATAATTAATTAGTTCCAAAGGCACCAATGATTTAGTGGTAAAATAGTACCTCGTCATGGTATAAACCTAGGTTTGATTTCTCGGCTAGTGCATCCGTTTGCTTGTCATGAAGAAATAAGCATACCTACGACCATTTTTATTTCTTTTTTAAGTAAAAATTCTCTCGATGGTTATACAAAACAGTATATTAATCAAATAAAATCAAGGAAATTGGATAACATATTTAATAAAACGAATACATAAATATTTAGAAAATATATTATTAAAATTAGACACTAGTTGAAAATATGTAATATGTTTAAACATTTAGAAATATTTTAACAATTTATAAAAAAAATGACGATGAAAAATCCAAAAAGCACCAGTGGTCTAGTGGTAGAATAGTACCCTGCCATGGTACAGACCCGGGTTCGATTCCCGGCTGGTGCATGTTTGTCTGTCCTGCGATGATGAATTTAGCGCTGAGTGTGATCTCGGTCGATCACAACCGTCTGATCATTTTGACGAAGGCATCCGCACATCTGAGCTAGAGACTTTTTTAATTTTTTAATAATAAAAATATTTTTTTAGACTTTTTTTGCATTTTAATTACAAAATCAGCACTGTTATTAGTGTCTTATTTTTATTTCCAAGACCATTTTTTTTTGTTGGTAAAATTTGATGTTTTTTAATAAAATTTCATCGGGTAAGTTTAGAATTTTAAACTAATAGGTTACCGTCCATATTTTGATCGACATTGTTATACTGATAAGATGTTGATTTTAATTCCTACTGTCCTTTTTTTTTTTTCGGCAAGTTGCAATGAAATGGAATGGCTAGGGTTGGAAAATGCAACTTTCTAAACTCGGATCAAATCGTACAATAACTTAAAAATATGATTGGTTTATTTCAAAAGTTGAAAAGATATTTTAAAAGCGTCAAAATCCTTTTTGTCATTTTCATAGATTAGGTCGTCTAGTTCAACCCTAATTGGTACACAGAGCTCGAACATCTGTGATCAACTTTAAAAATAGTGGACTATCACCATGTGGTAAAAATCAAAATTTTGAACTTATCCAAAATTATGAAATAAGATATATTTCCACTCTATCACTTTGATCACCCTTTCTAGAAAAGTCGATATTGACTTAAGTTTTATAACCGAGTAGGTCAAAAGATAGTGTTCTTGATTAGGTACCTCGTCCTAGCGCTTTCTGAGCGACCCTTTCTTTCAGTTGAGTCTCTGCAATTGCCCTAATACAGACTGGATACCTTTCCTTATACACATCCATATCGAGTTCGGGAGCCTCCTCATCGACCTTCTAGAGAGAATCCTGATGGAATAAGAAGTTTTATTAGAAAGGTTAAGATTTGGCAAGAAGGTGAGGAAGGCTATGACCCAAGCTAGTATAACCCTTCACAATTTATCTAGTCAAATTCTCTCATTCTTACATGAGGATTCCATAAGTGAAATGACGAGCGTTATAGTCAAAGGAAGATCTTGTGAAGAAAGTTATATACATATATATAATTGAAATTAGTGAATTTACCAAAGTTTTTGTTATTTTTTTTGGCAGTAGATAATATAATACTGATCTAATTTGATTTTAGGGTAAAAATTAATATAAGTTGATAAGGGTAGAAATAAAATAAAGATTAAAATTTACCCTAAAAACAATTATATTATTAAAAAGTAAAATGAAATAAATAATTAGAAAGGGAAAGAGGCAATGGGCAACTATAAACATGGCATCTCAATAATTAGTTATAAAAAGATTAAATAAATACAATTTAAAATAATAAAAAAGATAAATAAACAAAAAAGCACCAGTGGTCTAGTGGTAGAATAGTACCCTGCCACGGTACAGACCCGGGTTCGATTCCCGGCTGGTGCATTCCTTGGTCTTGCCATGAAGAATCAAGCGCCTACAGTGATCTGGGTCGATCATAACCGTCCGATAATTCTGACGAAGTTTAGAGCGCATCTGAGCTTGACTTTTTTTTTTTCAATAATTTTTGTAAGTCTAATTTTAAAATAATAGGTTAAAAATAACTAACAAATATGTATATAATTTAAAAAGTCAAAATCATAAGAGAAAATGAGAATTTGAAAATGTTAAATTTCGATAGTCGTCTCTAAATGCCTAACTCTCATCACCAGAGTTATAACCGTGTTCCACTTCTTTTTCAGGTTTGAAGGAAAATCAAAATAGAGAAGGATCGTTTTCCTTCACAAAAATCCTAACTATATATATATTCATCCATCTGAAAACATCAAGAATTCACTTGCACGTACTTCGACTATTCTCATGAAACAATCGGATGACTATTATATTTGGTCGTGTCAAGAAAACTTGTAGGATATTCAAGTCGAGGGAGGTGTGGCTCCGATGATCTCGAAAGGGAGTCGAAACAAAACACAATACAGAAACATAAGGAAGTGGAGAAGGCATAGAGCCCAGAGCTCAGGCTGGTTTTCACTATACAACAACAACATAATATTGTCAGCATAGTTCCATCCTTCATCTCTACTGCTATACATATAATTACTTACAAAAAGCTCAACTCTAGCAGTCTTCTCGTTTTCGGTTCAACTCATTCTATGTACAATAAGAGAGAGAGAGAGAGAGCGAGATGGAAATAAACCTATCGGCTCCTCGATCGGTCGTTCGTCCTGCTGCACGGCGGTGCAAGTGATCCAGGCAGGTACCTTTCAATTGTAAGAGCCTAATAGGAGGGTAAAGAATTTAGAACAAAAATGAACATCCATTTACCAGCGTTTCCCGTGGCTTCTACCCGTTTGGAAAAGCATCGTGCTGGAAAGGTCGTCACTACATACAGGACGTTTAAGATCAGACCAGTAAGATTGGTGGGTTGGTGTAGGTTTCTTGATCCATTTGTTTCTGGACAGCCTTCACAGCTGCAACTCTTGCTGCGTTTGCTGCTTTATTAGCAGCAGCTACAGCTTTGTTAACTCTTTCGTCCACCCTTCCTGCATCAAATGCTTTCTCTGCAGCTCTCCTTGCTTCCTGCTCCAGTGACGACACTCGGTTAACATAATTGTTACGTATACATTCGTTACTATCGAGTTTGAAACGAATGAACAGTATCGTGCTTTCTCTTTTACCCATAGGCTCTAATCATGAAGTATCATCAGAATATAAAATGATGAATCATGTTAGTGGCTTGAGTGTGTTTAAAAGTGTAGCATACACTTTGAATCTATGCAACACTTGAGACTTGCTACTTTTTAAGTCTACTGGATTTCAGACTAGTTTCCATATACCTATCAGCGATGAACTAAAATCAAAAGTTCAACTAACAAAAAGGTCGATTTATAGGTCAGGCTCTTATAAAATCCCAATGAAAGAATGAATTTGATAGGCCTCTTAGGTCAGGCTCTTACACGCATGGAAGAGCGAACATGTAACAGTCCAAGCCCACCGCTAAGAAATGTTTCGTTCCCCTCTCCAATTGATGTGGGATCTCACAATCCACCCCTCTTGGAGGACCCAGAGTCCTCGCGGGCACACCGTCCGATGTCTGGCTCTGATACCATTTGCAACATTCTAGGCTCACCACTAACAATTGTTCACTTTGACCCGTTACATATCGCAGTCAGCCTCACAATTTTAAAACACGTCTGCTAGGGAGAGGTTTCCACACCCTTATAAGAAATACTTCGTTCCCTTCTCCAACCAATATGGGATCTCACAAAACAAGAGACACGAGTGAATTACTATTTTATATATGCCCCCCATGTTAGTTACTATGTGGACTTATTTTGAGATATTGAGTGTGATATATATAGGGGAGCACATTAGAGACAAAGGGGTATCCTTAAACAATAAAAGTGATTTCTATCAGAATCTTTAGGTTCCAATATTCTTCACTAAAACAAACAATAAAGACTTTACCTGGACTGCAGCGAGAACCTTAGCATGACTGACAGCATAAGAAGACCCTGGATGGCTACTTTCAAGACTGGGCACATCAAGAACACCATTTTGCCAATGACCAGACTGTGTCTCTCCATTCCTAAAAGTGTACATACCAAGCCCTTGCCTATTTCCTTCGTGCCAAGCTCCCTCGTAACGATGTCCATTGCCAAACCGATAAACTCCAAAGCCGTGCATCTTGTCTGCAAAATACTCTCCTGCGTACGTATCTCCGTTTCTGCATTGTGAGATATTATAACAGTCATCAACCCCTTGTAAGTTCAGAGTTCTAGGAAATCGGATCATAAACCACTGGAGGCATCTCAAGTAGAATCTGTTATTACTTTTCGACTCAACCTGATAGGTGTTTTTTTTAAATCTGACTTCAATAGCACAGAGTAACTGAGAAGTTTGGTAAGAAACAGGCAGCAGTTTGTTCTCTCCTTTTGGGATAAATCTAATGATTCACATTGATATTAGAAAACAATGTACAAGACAACACCAAATAATAAATCTCCTTAAGAATAAAAATAGTATAAGTTCATCTATTCAAGAGACAGATTCACAATCCATACAAGAACAGTATTATTGAACTCTTCTCTTGAGTAAAAAATCAAGAGATGAATACCCAACTACTTCGGCTAGAACTCTTCTCTTGAGTAAAAAATCAAGAGATGAATACCCAACTACTTCGGCTATAATAGCCAAAGCCCACTATTAATAAATATTGTTTTCTTTGGGCTTTCCCTCAAGGTTTTTAAAATGCGTCTGCTAAGGAAAGGTTTCCACACCCGTATAAAGAATGCTTCATTCTCCTCCCCAACTGATGTGGGATCTCACAATCCACCCCCTTCGGGGCCCAGCGTCTACGCTAGCACTCGTTCCCCTCTCCAATCGATATGGGGTCTCACAATATCTGTTAGCGGTGGGCTTGGGCTGTTACAAATGGTATCATAGCCAGACACCGGGTGGTGTGCCAACGAGGACGCTGAGCTTCAAAGGAAAGTGGATACTCGACGGTGTGCCAACGAGGACGTTGGGCCCCGGAAGGGCATGAATTGTGAGATCCCACATCGATTGGAGAGAGGAACGAGTACCAATGAGGACACTGTGCCCCAAAGAGGGTGGATTGTGAGATTTCACATCGGTTTGAGAGGAGAACGAAATATTCTTTATAAGGGTGTGGAAACCTCTCCCTAGCGGGGAGACGCGTTTTAAAAATCTTGAGGGGAAGCCCGAAAGGAAAAGCCCAAAGAAGACAATATCTATTAGCGGTGGGCTTGACTGGACTGTTAGATTGATGATTCCAGAAACTATTTTCAAGCTAGAGAAGAGAGATAACTCACGAGGAAAATAATAATATAACATGATCTTCCTTTTCCAAGAGATGAAATCACAATTCACAATTAGACAAGTGAATGTGGACAATCAAAGGAGAAGTTCTTACTTCTTAGATGGAAAAGATCTACCACAGTTTCCTAATAAGTTCTGCTTTGAATGCATCTGAATAATTAAGCTAAAAAGGAAAACAAAACAAAACAAAACCAAGACATAAACTCATAAACAACAAGCTAGAAACACTTTGATAATGATAACAAACACTAGCCACTCCCACACCTCATCATCAAATAGGAGAAACAGAGATAACCATCTCCAAATGAGCAAAATGCAGATATCCAACAAGAACACAGATAAAATAAACACAGAATGATTCTCAAGATCCAAAACTTCAAGGAAATTACCTATAATGGTAGTGACCCAATCCATGTTTGACACCCCACTTGAACTCCCCAACATAGCGGCTCCCATCTTGACAAGTATGAACTCCAGAACCATGGCACTGGCCATTAGACCACTCCCCAGCATAGACATCCCCTGTGTAGAATCTGTAAATCCCAATTCCATTCCTCAAGCCTTGTCTGTACTGACCACGGTACCTACTCCCTTTCGCCCATGTCTCTACGCCATACCCATCATACTTCTCATCAATCCAATCGCCTTCATATCTTCCACTCATATGGTAGTGATAAACCCCACTACCCGAGCACCTCCCTTGATGAAATTCCCCCTCGTAAACGTCGCCATTACTGTAAACTTTCACCCAAGAACCCGACATCAACCGTTTCTCCGATTTGGGGTTCGACCCAATCGACCAACGAACATTGGAAACAGCCTTCGTCGCAGCAGAAGATGAGAACGACGCGTTAATTGGAGACGATCGAACAAGAAACAAACGAATCAAAGAAGGGAAACGAGGGACTGCAAGATTGAGAAAAATCAAAGCCGCGATGGAGAAGAAAAGTACGACAAACAACTTGAGAACAACAGAACGACGAGGATTCGAAAGAAAGAAGTAAATGAACGGCAAAGAGAGGAGGAGGATTAATCGCGAGTGAACTCGAAGCAACTCGCGACAACGGAAATGGCGGAAGATTTGAGAAGCCAGTGATTCCGTAACGAAAGGGAAAAACGGAAATCGCAATAGCAGAGAAGTGGTTTGGGTCATGGAAAATCCTTCGTAGAACTCAGGGAAAAGCTTTGAAAACGCCATAGACGGCCAAACCGAAGTGGATTCTTCATGAACGGATTCTTCTCAAAGCCGAATTCAGAAACGGGTGCTGGTTGGTTGAATGATTGAAGAAGGGTATAATATTTCCGGAATCAAAGCCTCTTCTTACCTCCGTCGATTCTGTGGGAATGAGATCGATCCAAATAACTGCAAAAGTTTCTGCAAATTTTGTATGAAATGGTATCGCTGGTTTTGTATCTGCAAAAGAACTAGAAGACGAAACCAGATGATGCAAGAACAGTGACCTTTTTTGTAATTACTGAAAATGCCATTTCCCTTTATGGTTTTTCTTTTTTTCATTAAATTACAACTTTAATACTTTTCAAAATTTTATAAAAATTTTAATTTCGCATTCAATACATATTTAATACATTTAACATTAATTTACGTATTAAAAAATTATGTTGGGTTGGATTCGATTTTTTTTTATTGAGTTGAATTTTTGAAAAATCGAAAAATTCGAATCAGTTCGTAAGTTGACATTTGGCAGTTTTGTCAACGAACGCAATGTCGGGCAGTTAGTCAACTCGACCAACCCGAAAATAGAGCTACAACTCAATCTTACCCTACCTTACTTTTTAAGATTATTATGAAAATTAAGAATATTTGACGTTTGAAATCAATGTTAGTGTCGTGAGTTGTGAACGTTTGATGTTTGAATTTTATGACATGTTAGCTATCAATGTAACGTGTATCGTGGATAATTATGATTTTTTAAAAAAATTGAATTCGGTTGGTCGAGATTGCAAACTCTATTTGAATTGCTAAGCTCATCAACCCAACCAACCGAAAACTTTTAGAAACACGTGACTATGAGCTCGTGTCGGAAACGTTGATGGGGATTAAAATGAAAATTTAACAGTTAAAATTTGTCAACAAAAAATTTACATTAAAAAATTATGTTGGTTGGATTCTTTTTAGTTCAATTGAATTTTTGAAACATCGAAAAATTCGAATCAGTTCGTAAGTTGACATTTGGTAATTTTGTCAATGAACGCAGTGTCGGGCAGCTAGTCAACCCGACCAACTCAAAAATAGAGTTACAATCCAATTATACCCGACCTTACTTTTTAAGATTATTACGAATATTAAGAATATTTTACGTTTGAAACCAATGGTAGTATCGTGTGACTTGTGAATGTTTGATATTTGAATTTTACGACATTTTAGGGCTGGGGTTGCAAACTCTGTTTGAATTGATAAGCTCGTCAACCCCACCAACCAGAAACTCTTAAAAACACGTGACTATAAGCTCATGTCGAAAACCTTTCAGGGGGATTAAAATGAAAATTTAACGGTTAAAATTTTTCAACGAAAAAATTATTGTATAATTAAATTATTATTTTAGTAATATAAATATATTAATACATGCATGATGCTACCTAGACGTTAGCTCACTAGAAATAAATAAAGTTTATTATTAATTAACCATTTTGAATTTTGGTGATGGACAAATTAAATTTTTTTTTATAATAATAAATATTATTTACGCATAATATTTTAATTTTAATAATTTCTAGTGGAAGAAACTAAATTGAGAATTTAAAAAATATACAATTCTTTTATTTTTATTTAATTTCATAATCCAAATTTAAGCCATATAATTATTTTATTTTTATTATTTATTTCCAACCACTCTTAAATAATATATTTTTTTAAAAAAATATTTTTTCAAAATACAAATTTACAATTTAAATTTATTAAAAATAAATTTTTTAATAAATGACTCGAACAACTCGAACCAACCTAATAATAAAAAAATTATGGCTGGGCTCATTGTTTGGGTTGAGAAATTTTACAACTCGACCCAACCCAACCCAACTCACGAACACCTCTGCTCAGAGTGAAGTGAGGAAATTGAGCCCTAAACCCGAACATCGATAGTTTCACTAGTAGAGCTGTGCTCGCATTAGTGTATAGAAGACATCTATTACCATCCCGAACATCGACAGTTTCATCCTCCAAAAAAAAAAAAAACCTATATATTAAATAATTTTAATTAATTATTTTTTATTATTTAAAATTTATAGGGAAAGATGGAAAAAGATTGATTTAGCTTTATAAGATTGAGATAACTTTATTTATTTATTTATTTTTCTCTTTTTCTCTTTTTCTTTTTCTTTTTTTATATTTTAATAAAAAGGCTTATAAAGATATTTAAAAATAAAAAAATTAAAAGAAATTAAAAGCCTAATTCTTATCCAATTTTGTTCCATACTATTGTCCTTGTCATCTCCACTTCTTTCTCCTTATCTTATTATCCAATCATTTAATTTTATTAATTTTTGTTTATTATTATTTTTTTTTTTATTAAAATAAAAAATATTATTTTTTATTTAGTTCTTCTAGTTCTATTATTGAGAATATTCTAGTTCATCAGTCTAATTTATTTGTTTTTTTTTATTATTATTTTGATTTGACACATTAATTATAATATTAATAATAATGTTGATGACTTGCTTAAAAATTAATTTTTTTTTATTGGCATTGAATCATTGAATTGATTTATATATATATATATATATATATAAACTCAAATTAAAAATTGAAGAATGTTTTGTGATACTCGAGTAATGAAAGTGTGATATCCGACATTGGTTGGGGAGGAGAACGAAATACCCTTTATAAGGGTGTGGAAACCTTTTCTTAGGAGACGCGTTTTAAAGCGTTGAGGGGAAGCTTGAAAGGGAAAGCTCAAAGAGGACAATATCGGTTAGCGGTGGGCTTGGACTTTTACAGAACGAGTACATGGATAAATGGAAACTACATTCGAAGGATAGAAGAAACGAAGAGTAACATGACTATTTTAGACATTGGTTGGGGAGGAGAACAAAGCATCATTTATAAGAGTGTGGAGACCTTCCCTTAGTAGACGCGTTTTAAACCTTTGAGAGAAAGCCCGAAAGGAAAAGTTCAAAGAGGACAATATCTACTACCGATGGATCTGGGCCGTTACAAATGGTATCAAAGTCCAAAGAGGACAATATCTACTAGCGATGGATCTGGGTTGTTACAAATGGTATCAAAGTCCAAAGAGGACAATATCTACTAGCGATGGATCTGGGCTGTTACAAATGGTATCAAAGCCAGACATTGGATAATGTAACGCCCGAAAGGAAAAGTCCAAAAAGGACAATATTTACTAGCGTTGGATCTGGGCCGTTACAAATGGTATCACAGTCCAAAGAGGACAATATCTACTAGTTTTGGATCTGGGGCGTTACAAATGGTATCAGAGTCCAAAGAGGAAAATATCTACTAGCGGTGGATCTAGACCGTTACAAATGGTATCAGAGTCCAAAGAGGATAATATCTACTAGCGGTGGATCTGGGCCGTTAAAAATGGTATCAAAGCCAGACACCGGACAATGTGTCAGCCTTCTCGCTGTTCCCCGAAGGGGGGTAGACATGAGGCGATATGCCAGTAAGGACGCTGGGCCTCAAAGGGGAGTGGATTTGGTGGCGGTCCCACATCGATTGGAGGAAGGAAAGAGTGCCAGCGAGGACGTTGGGCCCCGAAGGGGGGTGGACTATGATGTCCCACATTGGTTGGGAGGAGAATAAAACACCATTTATAAGGGTGTGGAAACCTTCCCCTAACAGACGGCTTTTAAAGCCTTGAGGGAAAATCCGAAAGGGAAAACCCAAAGAGAACAATATCTGCTTTTACATTTTAAAATTGTGAGGCTAATGGTAATACGTAACTAATGCCTTTGACAATCCTCGAGACATGACCACTTTATCTCCCCAGAAACCAACAACGAGTTTTTTTAACATGTTTTGTCTCCACTTACGTGTTTCATAGGATTGCTCCAAACTAGACATGTTTAGCTACTGATAAAGACCCGTGCATATTATTGGTATAAGCAATATCTTTCCATTCTTTTGAGCCTTTCTTCATTCCTCGAGCATCCACTAACAAATCTTAATCTTATCGACAAAACCAAAGCTCCCTAAAGTCAAAATTGGAGTGATTTTGTTACATTTACATCAAAAATAGTGAGAATTCATTAATTTATGGTTGAACAACATTGCTTCAATTTTACACTTCTTTTTTTCTTGGTATGCCGACTTAGCTTTTATCATATATTTGCATATCTTTTATTATGCCTTTCGGATTATGAGTCATTTCTTTGAGACTGCACATGATTTCAAATCATTTTTCTTTTGGACAAAACTAGATTAAGGAAATTTGGACAACCTATATCGAGCGGGTTTGGTGAGAGATTCAATTGATAACTAAGTTTATCCTACGAGAACACGTGTCAAATAGAGGTTAGAAATTTCGTGTTTCAAGTGGAAATGATTAAGGTGTTTAAAATATTCGATGGTCGGAAAAACTCGATCAACCCAATCCAATTTGTATGGTTTGAGTTGGGTTTTGAACTTACTTGGCTGGGTTGGATTTGGTTGGGTTCAAATAAATGAAAACTTTATGAATCGAGTTGATTCATGTATTCTCCTAAAACTAGATTGAGTTGAAATTAGGAGTGTTACATTCAACTCGGACCAATCCAACCCGAACTATAAGGATTGAGTTTGGTTGGATTAGCATTTTCGGTAGGGTTGGGTTCATTTTTCTGAATCCGAACTAAATCGGTTCGATTTTGGGTTCGTGGATAAAATCTTCAAATTGACTCGAGCCAAATAAAATTATATAAATTTTAAGGTTAAGAAATTATTTCCTTATTATATAAAATCTTCAAGTTGAGCGGTTTTTAGTTTTATAACAATGTTGAACTTTGTTAATATGTTACCATTTTCACTTTTTTTTATTGATTTTTTTTAAGTGAATAATTATAGATCAATTTGTGTTTGTTAAATTTTCAGATCGGGTCCAACCCAACTTTTGAGTTCGGTAAAAAAAAAATCTCTCAACCCAACCGAACAAACCTAAATTTTTTTTTTTTGTTAATTTTAAAACTTTTTTTTTTTTTTTTGCTTACGTACAGTTATATATACATATATTTATTTTATTAAGTATTTAAACATTTTTCTGTGACATACTTATCATTTTAGCATATTTTGTTTCTACCTACATGTTTTTTTTTTAAAAAAAATTCAGGAAGTCACCGAACATATGATTACTGTAAGCTAAGCATGCTTAATTTTGAAGTTCTTAGGATCGAGCCACAAAAAAAAAAAAAAAAAAAAAAAAAAGAAAGAGTACACCGAGTTGGATTAGGTAGGAACTTCAATTCTTCTGAGTCTTTCTCAATATTACTTTCATTTGCAGATGTTTTTTTGTTCATTCATGTACTTTTCTTTTACTCGAACATCACAATTATTAGGTAGTATGTGGCCAACTTTTGTATCAATAATGAAATGCGAGAGAGCGACAACTTTGTTGTTTAATACAATGGAGACCAAACCATGGTTAACAAGAGGATAGCGAGCGTTGAAAAACAAGATGTTTATAGTTGCCACTAGTGGTCTCTTTCCAAGGGATGGACCTTAACCTTTGTGGGTAAGTCAAAAAGGGACTGTAGCATCTAGGGAGGTCGGAGAGTGTAGCTTGAACGACTGATATGGTTCGTTTGCGAGTTGTCATGATGATGAGGTGGCAATGATTTGAGGATGATAGTGGTCGATGAAGTAGGGTATCGGTGATCCTGAAAGTGGAGAGTAGTAGTCCATGGTGGCTTAGGCGGTGCCCATCACTAGTGGTTAGTGACAATAGTTGCCCATGGCGATCCCTAGTGACTGAAAAAAATAATTAAAACACGAATTCAAGTGTTTCACTCGAAATAACTTTGAGACTCGTTTGGTAGATAGAAGTGTGGAGACGGGTAATATTTGATCCCTAGAATCTAAGTTCAAGGAGATTTGGGTAATATTCAGTCTCGAGAATCCAACTTCAAAAGACCTTTTGTGAAGTTTTGGGTAATATTCGATCCCGAGGATCTAACTTCATGACCTTTCCTGGAGCTTTGCGACTTTTCATCCGCTCATCTTCTACATATTTAGAAAGAATTACGTGATAATTGTTCTCATACTTTGATGTAACTTTTGAAGAAGAACAAACTTATTTAGCTGATTTTAAATGTTATCAAGTAAAAAAAAAATTAGAGATGTTTACCGGGACGAACATCCCTAAAAAATTCTCAATTTATATTTATGAGAACCAGGACAGAGATTCCCGCACACAAGGTTCTACGAAAGTAATTTTTAAAAATTCAAATGTTACATAGTCTTGATTCCCTTCCTCATTCTCAGTCTAAACGGGAAATTCCCTCTCGACCCTGCAAGTAAAATGAACATCTCCAGTAAAAATGGCTATACAATGATGTCAACTTAACCATAGCTTAACAAGTCAAGGCACATTTTTTTCAGACTTCGAAGTTAGACGTTCAAATCTCCTTACTTCTACCGCTCAATATTCACACATCAGAAACTAAGTTCAAAAACGGAAAAATATTCTTCAGACAGAAAGAAAATGAGTAGAACTTACAAGGTTTCAGTTGAGGCAAAAGCTAAAGGAACTGCAAAAGGCTAATACCAATCTCATGGAGTGTAGCACACAATTATATCACCATACACCTCGAAGAACCTCTACCCCTGCCATTAAAAGTTAGCACAGAGATCATTTTTTAATCTTACCAGGATTACGACATCGTTCAGCCGAGTCTTTTAGTTGCATTCATCATCTCATCACGGATCATCATCAGCTCGTTCGCACTTGCATCATCTCGTATCTTTCCAGTTTCGTGATCTGAATAAGAGCTGAGAGTTTGTAATAAGAATGAAACAAAATGTAGCATGTGGTGAAAAAACATTAAGCAATTGAAAGAATCATCTTATTATGCTAACAAAATTTCCCAATATTTAGTATTTGGCATGATAGATGAGAACCATTAATAGAAACTAGAAAGTGTATTACTCAGCTTGTCTTTGTCTTCCTTGCGAGGGTGTGACCGTATAAATTCTATTTTTGTAACCGTCCAAGCCCACCGCTAGCAAATATTGTCCTCTTTGAACTTTCCCTCAAGGTTTTTAAGACGTGTTTGCTAGGGAGAGGTTTACACACCCTTATAAAGAATGTTTTGTTCCCCTCTCCAACCGATATGGAATCTCATAATCCACCCCCATAAGTCAGGCGGCGTGCCAACGAAGACGCTGAGCCCCAAAGGGGGTGGACACTGGACGGTGTGCCAGCAACGACGCTGGACCTTGAAGGAGGGTGGATTGTGAGATCTTACAACGGTGGAAGAGGAGAACAAAGCATTCTTTATAAGGGTGCGGAAACCTCTCCCTAACAAACACACCCTCGACAGCTTGACTATTGTCTGTTCACCCATGGCACTGGTTACCTACAAATGAAAGAGTCAAATATCATTACCTATCAATGGAATGAGCTCCATTAGCAAGCTTATTTACCTCGGCTTGTTACGTATCATCGTCAGCTACACGATTTTTAAAACGTGTCTAGTAGGGAGAGGTTTCCACACCCTTATAAAGAATGTTTTGTTCCCCTCTCCAACTAATATGGGATCTCACAATCCACCCTCCACCAGGCGGCGTGCCAGAGAAGACGCTAAGCCCCGAAGGGGTGGACACCGGACGGTGTGCCAGCAAGAACGCTAGACCTCGAAAGGGGGTGGATTGTGAGATGTCACATCGGTGGAAGAGGAGAACAAAGCATTCTTTATAAGGGTGTGGAAACCTCTCCCTAGCAGACCCACCTCGGCAGCTTGACTATTGTCTGTTCATCCATGGCCCTGGTTACCTACAAATGAAAGAGTCAAATATCATTAACTATCAATGGAATGAGCTCCATTAGCAAGCTTAGTTACCTCGGGTCGTTACGTATCGTCGTCAGCTTCACGATTTTTAAAACGTGTCTATTAGGGAGAGGTTTCCACACCCTTATAAGAAATTCATCGTTCCCCTCTCCAACCCGATGTGGGATCTCACACCTACATTGCTCTACTCTGATCTTAGCAACCAACATTGCTTCCTCTAATCTCCTCATCATCGCTCCCCTGGTCTTGCCATTCCTCTCCCACTTGGATCCTGAAACTTCCCTAAGTATTCATGATGCAAAAAAGGCTCTCTCCCCCTCATTGCATCCTCCGAGAAGTACTGGCCATCACATATCAGTTTATTCAGATATGCTCGTCTCCTATTCTTCACAATAACTGACCTAAAGTGTAGTTCATCTGATATCGGACTCTTTACACTCCAAATGTGCTTTCAATGCACATTGATCTCATGATCATCCTTAAGAGCATCAAACTCATGGAGCTCAATGGATATCAACTATGATCCATAACGCTCTACATCAATCAGAGTTGGAGGAGCAACAAACATAAGAATATTTAAATGAACAGAACAAGGCAACATCCAAGGATAAAAATCAAAATAATTACCAAAGAAAAGAAACTCATGGAATGGATGGAAGTAGCGTTTATAAACTTAATTTCCAAAAGCTAGATGATTATGAAACAGAACCATAGGGCACAGCATTCAGATAATTTCCATTAAATCTCCTCACCATATTAAACCTACTCATTCAAATCTCTCAAAATTTATCCTTCGAATTCGATCAATCAAGCTAAGGGCGCTTTTAAATTTGGGGGGGGAATCCATACCAGAAGTTGCAAAAATCCAGAGTTATAGAGAGGCGAAGAAACACGGCGACATCGCGAGAAAGAAGGTCGAGCAGATTGGCCTTGCGTTGAGACGGATTCGTGGCAGTAAAGATTTTACCTGCAACGAAAGCCTTTCCGACAAGCAATCCATGGCTTCGCAATTCAATCCCGTGGCCGCTTTCTCCGTCGGCTCCATCGTCGCCGTTTCCATCCTCTTTCCTCGCCGCCGTGATTCGATGGTGATTTTTTTTTACTCTTTTGAGCGGTGAAATTATTATTATTATTATTAAATTATGCTCGCTTGTACAATTTTATTAAATAATTTATTGGAGAATAACTATTATTATTGCTAAAATTTAAAGCAAAAATTAAATTAAAATTTAATTGGTTAAAATTATTCTAATAATTTGATAAACTAACCATAATTGGTTATCTAAATATTGTTGAATGATGAAAGTGACCGAGAATGATCATGGGTTTATAATCAAAGAATACTCTCTCCATTCGCACGAGGGGTTTATAATCAAATAATACTCCCGAGGCCTTTTGGGGAAGCCCAAAGCAAAGCCATCAGAGCCTATGCTCATAGTCGACAATATTGTAGAGAGTCGTGTTCATAATAATTATATTATTTATATGAAACTTTTTGGGAGAAGCCCAAAGCAAAATCACGAGAGCTTATGCTCAAAGTGGACGACAACATACCATTGTGGCTATGAGATGATTCTAACTCTCCAACCAATCTTATGAACGATGGAAATGGGTATTGGACTGAAAACTCGGTAGATAATTAGATTGTCATCCTCCACCTTACATTGGCTCAAAGGTGGTGATGGACTAACAGAAATATCTTAGTGTTGGACATACATATTATCACAACTAAGACCCTTGGCTTTCTGATTGTTATCCAATTTTTTTTCATTTTCCTTCCTTTTTTTTTATGTTAGACACAGAGATAACCATTTTACCCATCTCGAACAGAGATGAGGTTCCTTGTTTAATTTTCTCCATCAAATAAAGGAATAAGGGGACATAACTCATATTCTCCGTCCCATCCTCATTTCACTTAATATAAATATATTTTCAATACATATATACAAAGCAACAAGATCGAAATGAGATTACAAAGCTCTCGTTTTTTTTTTCTTTGTACAAACTTCATATAGCCAAATGAAAAGCCACAAAAATTCTCAATGAAGATTTACAATTCAATAGTGTAAAGAGACCAATATTGCTCAAACTACACTTCTGTGGAGAAGGGAAGAGCAAAAACTCATTTTTCCTTTTACTTTTCCTTCCATCAAAACGCCCATTTCTTCACAAGAACACAACAATGGCTGCTTCATATGGCTATCTCACTCTCATGTGGCTATCTCATCCACCTCAGAATTGAACACAAAACTTGGGAAGGTGGTGGTTATGTCTCTGCCCAAACCAAAGCCAAAAAACAAGCGCCGGTGGTCAAGAACACTTGAAAGCTACTATCTATCTATTCATGTTCATATGCTTATTCCTTACCTCAAGTATGGAAGGGTCATCACTTTCAATAACGATGGATTCTTAGAAACAAAATTTTGCCATTCAATCTTGTCTATCTTCCCATCTTGGTTCACATCAGCCTCCAAGAAAGTCTATCCACATATATCGAAAACAAAAACAAAAAGATATTCCATGAGATTTAAAGGTGACTGCGACACGATACTCGGTATCGTGTTCTTGATTGTCACTCTACTGGCTTGAAACCAATTCTACAACATGGTGGGGTGTGATTTGAAAATAGAAACATCTTAGGGGTGTAGTTTGCAATTATTATTCCTCACAATTGAGCATTAGAACCAGTCAAAACTATTTCAGATCATTCCCTAACTCTATTTTTCTTTCGCAGATTGACCCCACAATTGTTTGATAATATGTTTCAAGTCCCTAAAAATTTCTAATCCAAAAGTTTTAAGGTAGTTCACCTTATCAAGTATTATCTCTATTGTTTCATCAGCTAACTTCATCTCAGATTCACAGAGAAGAGCAATTAGCATTTGCTTCACCTGCCATAGTCAATAAATCAGAAAGCTCTTAGCAGCCAACAGACGAAACTAAATGAACGGGAAGAACAGTGGAACACGCCCTGAACGAGCATGACCGTGACACCACACACACATATCTTCATTTTTGGTCGAAGATGGGGTTGGATGATTCGAACCTATGACCTCCAATGATATATATCTTAACCAGTTGAGTTATTTTCAAGTGACTTTAAAACATTGAAAACGTTTTCTGAACGGATCTAATTCAAATGGAGGAAAATTTGTCTACGTTTTTAGTGTTACTTGCAATATTGATGTGATTCGAGCTGAACCATTGAAAACATACCTCTTGTCGCTCGATGAATCCGGTGTTATCCAAATCGTAAAGCTTAAACGAAACTGAATATTAAATAAACAACGAGCATCAGCCACATGTAAATCAATAAAAGAAGTCATGTATTATGTCATATGCTGCACACTTACACTCAATCTTGACTTCCTGGGGAGCATTAGGATGAAAGACATTCAATGATCTTACAAAGTCACCAAAATCAATGAACCCTTTCTGCTGAACATCAAATAGATCAAAGAGCTGCAAGCAAAAAGGATCCAACCTTAAAATATGCTAATAAGACAGGTTGGTTCAAACAAATGGGAATGTATATCAATCAAATGAAACCATGAGTCAAGTCATTAAGGACACAAGAAGTTCTTTGATTCACTACCAAAGTTGTGAGATCCCACGTCGGTCAGAGTGAGAAACAAAACATTCCTTATAAGGGCGTGGAAACTTCTCCCTCGTTTTAAAACCTTAAGGGGAAGTCCAGAAGAGAAAGCCCAAAGAGACAATGTTTGCCATTGGGCTCCCAAGGAGAGTGGATTGTGAGATCCCACGTCGGTTAGAGTGGGGAACAAAACATTCCTTATAAGGGTGTAGAAACCTCTCCCTAGCATACGCGTTTTAAAACCTTAAAGGGAATGTTTGCCATTGGGCTCCCAAGGAGAGTGGATTGTGAGATCCCACGTCGGTTAGAGTGGGGAACAAAACATTCCTTATAAGGGTGTAGAAACCTCTCCCTAGCATACGTGTTTTAAAACCTTAAAGGGAAGCCCGGAAGGGAAAGTCCAAAGAGAACAATATCTACTAACAGTGAGCTAGGCTGTTACAAAAATATTACTAAAAACCATATTGCAATGTTCAAATTCAATCCAATGGAGATGACTAGCTGACAGTTTTGATCAAGGATTTCGAGAGTATATATTTTACCCGATTCGCAAACAGATTCTCCTTCTTTCTGTTCTTGAAAATGGCCAACTGAAATTCTTCCTGCATAACAATTACCCAAACAATGTGCATTCAAATACCTTTCATGATCGAAATGTACGAAAAACACACACACCAACCAACGGATAACCCCGTTCGGTTCGTCGTGACAGAAACAAATACCTTGTTTATCAAACCATCATCTATGACAGAACTGCTAATGCTCTTATACAGCTCAAACAATGCTTCAACTTCACTAACACTAACTGTTGAATCAAGAAGCATTATGAATAATATATGAGAGTCAAAACTCAGAGACCATAAACAAAGCACAACTTACACGCAGTTTGTGAAGCAAGGTATATAGGATCTTCATATCCAGGAAATTGTTTGCTTCCTTTAGACTGAATACAACCCATTCACAAAAGCAATGGCAGAGCAGCTCCTTGGCTTCGCTACAATATTTTATCAAAACCATCTTAACCTTCACTACAAATACAGATCCAGATACAAGAACACCACGCAAATCCATGAGCAAATCAGCATAAAAGAAAGTCAAAAAGAACAACATAATGAACAGCAATACCAAATTGTTTGATTTCAATTCTCAGAGCTAGGAAATGACTTGATTTCTTAACAAAAACAGAGTTTAAACTAAAGGTCCTATGAATAATTCCACCAAAAGCTATCCAAATCTCAATAACCAATAGAATGTGCATGAAAGATAATAAAAAACAATAAGAGATCCATAGTACGCTACATCCATTCCATTCCATAAGAATCAGAAAATCATATCAAACCGCATAAAGAAACCAAATCCAATCATCAAAAAGCCAAGAATTCCATCAAATTTGATCTCTCCCCCATCAAAAACACACCAATCCACGTAGAAAAACCCACAAAACAAGAACAACCCAGAAGAAAACACAACTTACCGGCAAAGTATTGACCGAAAATCCCAAAAAACTCGAGAAAATGAATACGTAGCGATCGAATCGAGATTTAGAGATTATGAGAGGGTTTTAGATATCGATCAAAGGGCGGAAAATTGGAGGAAGAACAACAAACTTGGCTACAAACTTCCCGTCGATTTTTCCAACGGAGCAAATGGAAGTGGCATTTGGATTAAAGTGAGTGGAAGATAGAGCGCCAAATCAAAAACACGATTATAAAGAGAATTGAAAGAACAGTGGGAGAGGAAGAAAGTGGAAATCATGAGCGAGTTAAAAAGGAAACTGAAAGGGACCCCATGGCCCGTGACCGTGGCCTTCGCCGAATATTCCTTTCTTCACTCTTAATTATGTGATTAAGCTAATTATTTTAATTAATTATGCTTCAAAATTAACGTTAATAATGCTCAATTTAATACATTATATACCCATCTTTACCATATAAATATTAATTTTAAAAAAGAACTTTTGTTCCCATTTTGCCCTCCATTTGTTTCTATAATTCCTCCTTTGCCCTTTATTTTTCATTAATAAAATATGTTAATGATTGCATAACATTTTGTCTCAAATTTATTTTCAAAATGTTTTTAATTTTTTTAATAAAACAATTTCGAAAACATTAATCAAAATATTACTGAATTATGCTTAAATTGGCCTAT
Organism: Cucurbita moschata; assembly: GCF_002738365.1. NCBI lineage: Eukaryota > Viridiplantae > Streptophyta > Magnoliopsida > Cucurbitales > Cucurbitaceae > Cucurbita > Cucurbita moschata. Next base: position 1,314,872 of record NW_019268551.1, on the reverse strand, counting down.
TATATAATATTTTTGGTATTTTTCAATTATTTAAATTTAGTCTTAATATTTTTTATAAATCTTTAAAATAATTTTCAAATTTTGTATAAAGACTCGGTGGAATCGAACCCAACGTACAAGGGCTAAAATGGTATTTTAACCTTATTTTAAAATTTTTAATTTAGTTCAGTCTATTTTAATATTTTTCGACTTTATCCATTATTTTTTTCATATTTTTTAATTATTCGATAACCAATTCTAACATTTACGAACAAAAAAGGTACAATAATAAATGATAAATTAAAGAGAATAAATGGTAGATTTAAGAAAAACCACCCAAAATTACCAAACCATGGACCAAATTTTGTGGGCGTTTTGGGGCGCTGAATTAAGTTATGAAGCGATCAGTTAATAAGTCGGTAGAGTTAATAAGTCGGTGTTCTGGGTACCAAGTCGGGTGAAGTTTTACCTTATATATTTTGTTTTTTTTTTATATTAATCTCTTAACTATATATATTTAGAAGACTAAATTTAGGGGACGGTTTAACGTTTCACCTATAGCATGTTAACCTCGAGCATGTGACAATCTAAACATAGCATAACTGGTTAAAGCACGTGTATGCTTGACTAAAAATCGAGCGGTTCAAATTTCATCTCACTTATTATTTATTTTGTAGTTGCAGATTTCAGCTCAACAGTACGTGAGCGGAGTGATTCAAACCAACAATCCTACGATGATTGTCGATTAATATTTATAATTGCGTAGCTTTCAAAAAAAACTATTTAAAAAAAATTAATACAAAAAGTAACAACAAAATCAAAGAAACCAATAAATAAATAATAAACTATATTTAAATAAATAATTGTGTATTTCTTGTATCTTAAGTTTAAAGAATTTATAGCCCACACCAACTTTTTTTTCCTTTTTCAAAATATATAATTTATTTCTCAAAATAATTTTGGTATTAATTAGGTAATTTTTTTTAATGTTATTTATTTATTTTTATTTTTTTAAGAAAATGTCAAATTACAACCATAATTTTTTTAATTCTACAATATAAAACGAATATTAAGGGATAAACATCTAACTTTAAGAACATATATCAAATGACTTCCCTCGTTCGGGACACGGGTTAACTATTTATCTTCGGGCATCGTCGTTAACCTAATTAAAAAAACGCATTAATCATAAAAATAAAAACCCAGTTGGAGATTGCAAATTAGGATGGGTTACAATTCCGACCTTGACTTTATAGATTAGTCGAGGTTGTCAAAATATCGAAATTTTGTATTTTTACCATTATTTTTAGGTAACGTGTACGATCGAAAATTCATTTATCGTAATTCTTGATCATTAGTATATGTTTAAATTAGGTGAAATATTCATCAACGGAATAAAACTGAATCTCGAAAAATGTTTGACCAAGACAAAATGCTCAATATCTTGACTAAAAATAATATAAATATATTAAAATTTATGTTTTTTTTTTTTTTTTGGTAAAAATATAGAAAAAGTCATATATGTCATTTTAATGGATATATTATAGTATTTAATTTTGGACTTATATTATTAATTTTAATTGATTTGGTTCGGTTTGGTTCAATTATGATTGATTTAGCGAGACAATTAGGGCTGGATTTTGTTCGGTCATAATTTAATTTTATCAATTCTAGTAAAAAAAAATTATTATTAGAGTTTAGAAGAAAAATAATGAGGTCATAATTTAATTTTTGAAAAAAAAAACAATTTATATGTGGAGGAATATTAATTAAAATTTTAAATTAATTATTAAATCGATTTAAACTATAGTGAATTAATTTAGATCTATCTTTCTATATTTTTCTCTACTTATATAGAATGGTTTTGTTTTCTAAATTTGTTGGATATTTATATACGGATATGACTATGTGATTTGTATGATTGTGCTGTCTCATAAAGCACGTTTTTTATGCTTAGGTGTCTCATAAAGCACGTTTTAAATGTGTTACGTGCTTAGGTAATTGGCTACCAAGATAACCGACATGGAGTTGTCCAAGTCATCCTACAGGATGACCTCATTATTATTATTTGGTTTCCTATAAGGAATCAACGCTATTTTAGGTCATTATAGATGGTCCATAGAATTACTGCCGTATAGGTAATTGAGTCGTTATTATCTATGTGTATCGATTGAGGTTGAAGTAGATGATCTTGATCTTGGGGTAAGTCACGAGCGAGTGACTCCACTTTAAAAATAAATCTACCCCTTATAGGCCCAGCATCCTTACTGATACATTGCCCGGTGTCTGACTCTAATACCATTTGTAACAACCCGAGGTCACTGCTAATATTGTCTACTTTGACCTGTTACGTATCGTCATTAGCCTCACAATTTTAAAATGTGTCTGCTGTAAGGAGAGATTTCTCTAATAAGAAATGTTTCATTTCTCTCTCCAATCGATGTGGGATCTCACAATAAAATCAATCACTTCATTTTTATTTATTTTTTGTTATATTTTTGCATGCATATCTTATAGCAATATAGTGTGATATCCCACGTTGGTTGGGGAGGAGAACGAAACACTCTTTATAAAGATGTGGAAACTTTTCACTAATAGACGAGTTTTAAAGCCTTAAGAGGAAGCCCGAAAGGGAAGTGCTAATAAGGACGTTGGGCTCTGAAGGGGTAGACACGAGGCGGTGTGCCAGTAAAGACGCCCCAAAATGGGGTAGACACAAGGCGGTGTTGCCGGTAAGGACACTGAACCTCGAAAGGGGGTAGACATGAAGAGGTGTGCCAGTAAGAGACACCGAACCCCAAAAAGAGGTAGACACGAGGAGGTATGCCAGTAAAGACGCTGGGTCGAGTGATGTTTTAGTGATTATTTGTAATATTCACTATTTTTTGTTCAAAATAATTCGTCTTTCAAAATATGTTTAAAGATGTACTCGAGAAAGTTCGACTTTTTTTTAATTAAAACGAGTATTGTTTTTAAGTAACGGATCCGTACTTTAAGACTCGGAGTTATAAATTGAAATTAATACCAATTTTATTAAAATATAATTAAAAAAATTCTAAAATACAAACAAATGTAAGTTGAAAGCATTTTTATAAAATAAAAAATAAATAAAATGAAATGAAATTTATTGGTAGAACCAATAATGGGGTTTGGAATATTGTCCAACATTTCACATGCCCTTGCTTGTCCATGTGTGTGGTTGGACCTTATGCCATTTTATATTATCTTTGTCACAATTCACCCAAATAAATAAATAAATAAATAAGACTATTATGGTTAATTTTGGATGGAAATTCGATAATATTTTGTTTCAAAAATACCCTTAAAATTTTAATAGAATTTAAAAAATAAACTTTAACAAAATTCATTCATAAATTATCTCTCTTTTATTTTTTTTTAAATATTATAAAATTAAAAATAATTTTAATTTTAATTTTTTAAAAAAGTTTTAAGGCTATTTTTCAATTTTTTTATAATTAGAAAATAATATTATTTAAAGTATAGTGAATAAAGAAATAAAGAAATATTATTTTCCATTAAGTTTTGTCACATCAATAGATCCATTTCACAATCAAAAATCTTATCCTATTTTCAATATTTAAAAATTTTATTTACGTAGTTGTCTTATTTTATTTTATTTCCCTAAAAAAGTCATCCTTTTTATGTATTATTTAACATTAAATTTTAATATTGACCTTCAACATTTCTTTGAAAAAATTCATATCACATTGACTTTTTAAAATATATTTAATTCGATGAAAATAATCGAAACAGATTCTAAATAAATTATCAAAATTCAAATTCACTTTAAAATTAAAATTTTTAAAAATATATGTAATTTATTTCAAATTATAACAATTGTCCCGAGAAGCTACGTCACATACCGTCACAAGAAACCTCCTCTTCTCGTTTTTTAGAGTTTGTAGTACCGCTCTCATAAGCTGTTTTGCCAATGCTTTTGATTTTTTTTTTTTTTTTTTACTTTTTAGTATCGAAAATACGTGAATTTGTTGTAGTGTAGAGAATAGAACGGTCGCTTTTGAACTATAATAATGCATATGGATCTCGAAGGAAACCCACTATAATAATGCATATGGATCTCGAACGGAGATAGAGAACCTAAAAAAGCTTAGAGACGAATGAAAAAAAAACAATAGCTACTCAGATTTGAACGATCGAGACAAAAAAAAAAAAAAACGAGAAAATTCTTATTATTTGTGGGACCCACTTCATAATAAACAGTTAAACACAAATTTTATACGACAATCATGGGAATAATGGGGAAGGAAAATCATTCTCGTTCTTGTTCTTGTTGTTGTTCTCGTTCTCGCACCCATTCATTCTAAATCGAGACTAAATCAGATTGTTTGACCGGTTCTTATAAGGGTGTATAAACCTCTTTCTAGTAGACGTGTTTTAAAATCGTGAGGTTGACGGCGATACGTAACAGGTCAAAGTAGACGATATCTACTAGTGGTGGGTTTGGACAGTAACGCTAATATTATGAAAAAAAAAGAAAGAAAAATTATAAAGAAATAGAATTAGAAGCGTTCAAAAACATTATCCATAAGAAATGAAGAAATAACGGCTGTTCCTTCATCGAGGGGACAAGATCATTAAAGACCACAAACAAAGTGCGGACGTGTTGCCGTTACTCAATTATTGGATTATTTTAATTTTAATTTTTAATTGGAAAGTTGACCATTTTAATCCAACATTAATTATTAATTACGGAAATTGATGGACAAAACATTTTATGACCGACCACCGAAAGCCATAACTCCTTACGTTTAAGGTAATCAATCCAATGAATAAATTAAATTTTTGTTTGGTATATTTGTGTGTAATTATTTTTATATAACAATAATTAAATATTCACTCAATATTACACTTTTTCTTTTCTCACGTCTTATAAAATTATAATTAAATTAAATTAGGAGACACACTTTAAAACCATGAGGTTAACAGTAATATGTAACAGGGCAGAGGTTTGAACTATTATAAATTGTATCAGAGCTAGATACTGAGCGGTGTGCCAACGAGAATGCTGGCTCCCAAGTGGGTGGATTGTGAGATCCCGTATCGGTTGGAGAAGGGAACGGAGCATTCCTTACAACTATATAGAAACCTCTCCCTAGTAGACGCATTTTAAAATCGCAAGACTGACAACGATACGCAACAGGCCAAAGTAGACAATATTTGCTAGCTATGGGCTTGGGCCTCCAATTTCAGCTTTGATGGGCTTGTAACCCATCAAATGGACTAAAAGTAATAGATCTTTTTTTGGGGTAAAGAGATATTTTAATTTGATAAATTAAACACAAAAAAAAAAACAAATATTATTATATAAATTATGTTAGACGTGCTACTGGATAGTCGAGAAATCTCCCGACGTCTGAAAATATAGATGTATGATGTCATAATCATGCTTATTCAAGAAGTGTTGCTCGTGACTGCAATTATATGCCATTTTTTCATTTTTTGTATATTAATTTATTTTTCTAGTTGCTAACCACGTCTAACAACCTTAGATTAACATGTTTGGTTTGTTTGTGAGGATGATTTAAATAGTCGAGATTTTTACATGGGAGTATTTTTAAATAATGTATTATTCCAACCATACCCGTTTGTTTTTCGATAATATATATTAAATTAATATAATTTAAATTTAAAATATAAAAAATAATTTTATTTTTCAATTTTCAATTAAAAAATAATATGGAGTTCATAAGAATGAATTGATCGCTACTATTAGAATGTTATTTATTATTATAATAATTATTTTATTTTTTATTTGGTGTTTAATTAGATTATTATTGGATAATATTAAACAAATTGATGTGATTGTTTGTTTGGAGGTAAGATGGGATCCACGATACTTGAGGCGCGTGGGCCATAGAAGAGTAAGAACACGTGGCGTCCATCTGTTGGATTAGTAACTCAACTACCATTCGTTACATCGGTTCATTGAACCCTTTTAACCATATTTGTCCCCACTTGCACCGTGGCGCGTGGTCTTAGGCATTAAAGGACAATCAAAATAAATTTAAATTAATAAAAATGTATAAATTTTGTATTTAGCCTGTAAATAAATATTTTCGAAGTTTTAAAACTTTCAATAATATTCTTAAATTTCTCAAAATATATATAGACAAATTATCTATGGACACCTCGTAAATTGTCTTACTTTGGTTGATTGTTTTGCTGACCTATCCGGGAATCTTCGGATCTACGCTTATTTTCAACTTCCCGAAGCATTTCATCGCTTACAATGACCTTCTTGTCTCTGGATGCCTAGATATCCGCGTTAAGACTTTCTTCGTTTTAACCTTGGGCGCGTAATGTATTGAGAGACTCACTCTTTGCGTTCGACTGAAAATGATTATAGTCTAGAGTTCTTACTCGAACTCGGGCTGTTACCATCAATACTTAGCAAAATTAATAAAAACATTCACTACAATAATTTCCTTATTCTTAAGCTTTCAAGCTCGACACTCTAAATACAAGTTTCTGATTTTCGAAATTGAAAAGACAAATTTGGTAGAATTTATTCTAAATTCTCTAATAATGGTGCACGAGAATTCCTTTGAACAAACCCAAAATTATAGAGTTCACGGTCCAATCTAACTCAACCCTCTGTTTTTTAATTGGGTTCGATGGTCGGATTATCCTTTTTTTTTTAATTGTTTTAAATAAATTATACTTATTCACAATACATACATTAATCACTAAAATCTCATAAAATTCTAAATATCAAACATTCACAAGTCCAATGCATCACTAACATCGATTACAAACGTTAAATATTCTTAATAATCATAATAACATTAGCAATAGGTGAAAATGTTTGATTAATCCACCACACCTAAGTGGTGGTGAGAGTTCTCTTATTTATAATCATTTAAGGGAAATATGGGAAGTCATAATGTAACGCAAATACCTTATAATGAACCGTTAGGGTAGGGTAATAGTAGAATATACCACTCTTTTTAGGTTGGACGGGTCAGATATAAAAAACGTCAACACATAAACTGATCCGAATTTTCGATTTTTCAAGAATTCAACTCAACCAAAATCGAAAAAACTAAATATTTTAAAGATTAGAATATCAAATCAAGGTCGTAAAAGGATGCACCCAACAAAAAAAAAAAAAAAAAAAAAAAAGTCGTGACATGCACGCGCCGTGAGAGCGACTGGACTTCTACAGATGGAGAAAAAAAACAAATCTGATCAGCCAGAGAGTTACAGGTGGATAAATATTCTCGTAGCCGACAGCTACAGAAGTGGGTCCCACTAAACGGTGCATTTTAGACCCAAAGACCCGTTTGTAAATGGTCCGCTTCACGCTATCGTGCACCGGGTTCACGTTATTCGCACGCCTTCAGAACACAGACGCCACGTGGCTAATTATGAATGGACAGTCACGTACTGTCGTGGTCAATGATTTTGCTGGGAGCGGCTCGTTTTAGCATACGTGTTATTTAATTCTAATTTATTTTAAATAATTTTGTTATTTATAGCTTTGATTTATTCAATTTTTCATATATTATTCAATTATTGAGTTCAACACAATATTTTTCTCTCAATTTTAGATGACTTTTAAATATAAATTATTATTATTATTCTTTCATTTATTTTTTTATTAATATACTTTATCGAGCTAAGTACTAAATTAATATCAAAAGATTTTTAATTAATTATCTCGATGTTGGATTAAATCAAACTTAAAAGCTCGAGTTATTAAGTTAGGGTGAATTTAATCTCGTACTAATATTATATCAGGTCTCGTTATTGAAAAAAATACGGTTTATTTAATCTCTAAACTTTATAAAGGGTATATTAAACTCCTGACTATTAGATTGGTTAACAGGTTTTATCCAAAATTAACTGTAAAAATATTTTTGGAACTTTCTTAAAAGAGTATTTTTATTAATTTAACTTTCATTTTGTAACGGCAGAAGTGTACCGCTAGTAGATATTATTTTCTTTGGGTTTTTTCTTTCGGGTTTTCCCTCGAGCTTTTTAAAACGCATCGGATGGAGAGATTTTCACACCCCCTTATAAACAATGTTTCGTTCTCCTACCAATGGATGTGGATGGATGTGGAATCTCAGACGGATTAAATACTTTTTAATTTGACCTAAAAGTTTATAGATTAAACTCATAAAATGGTATATAGTCGCTGGTATAGCTACAAACTGGAAGGGTGTTTTTTGGTAAATCCCCATGAACTAAAAATTGGATCGTTACCCAGTTATGGAAATCATTCATCCACCAATTATAACATAGTATTGTTTTTGAACGTAAATGGGTTTCTCGTGTAAAAGGAATTTTGGGTCGTTGAAAAGTAGTCCCATTTGGAGGAACTTCATCTTCAAAAGGGTGTATTGCTCTGCGGCCGCCTCTTCCTGAGCCATTATCTTTCTTCTGCGACCCCACTTTCTCCGCCATTAAAACCCTGCTTCACGTTTAACAATACCCTTTGCTTTTCCCTTCATTTCTTGACAAACCCCATTTCTTTTCCCCCAAGTTTCCTAGTGTTCTTATTTCCCTTTTGGGTTTTTTTTTTTTAATTGAGTTCTAATGGAGGATCGGTTCGAGCCATTGAAGGACCTTGGCTCTGGAAATTTTGGAGTTGCTAGGCTCGTTCGAGACAAGAAGACGAACGAGCTTGTTGCTGTCAAGTACATTGAGAGAGGGAAGAAGGTAAATAGCTTGTTAATTGGATTTAATGCTGTAATGGGTCTGATTAGCGCTCTAATGCTTTAGAAATTGCTTAAACAATGGTGGGATTTGAAGAACTGGGTCTGATTATTGTTTTGCTAATGGGGTTTGGCTGTTTTCTTGTTTCTTATTACCTTTTGGCTTGGTGCTTTAATGGCTTCCCACTGTTTGTTCCATTGTTCTCTGTTGACTTGTGAAGAAATTTATGAAGCTTTTTGATTGATCATGGTGTTTGTTCAATGTGTTCATAGAACAAGGCCTAATAATGATTCATATGCATCAATTCCAGACGAATGCAAGAAGGGTTTTGTTCATAATAGATTATTAATGACTTTGTTTAGGCCTTTCCATTTATATTTGATGATGGATTGTTCATAAACATGTTTGTTAATGGTTGATTTGAAGGCTTAAATCATTCTTTTCATGGTTCTGTTCTTCAGATTGATGAGAAAGTTCAAAGGGAAATCATTAATCATCGATCGTTGCAGCATCCGAACATTATCAGATTCAAGGAGGTAAGGATAGTTATATAATGAAATCGAATTATTGAGAAAACTCGATTGGTTTGCTTATGTTGTTGATTGTGAGATCCTAGGTCGGTTAGAGAGGGAAACAAAGGATACCTTTCAAGAGTTTGGAAACCTCTTTCTAATAGATGTGTTTTAAAACCGTGAGGCTAATGGTGATATGTAACAGGTCAAGGTGGACAATATCTACTAGTGGTGAGCTTCTGTTGTTATAAATGGTATTAGAGTTGGTCATTGGGTGGTGTGCCAGCGAGGATGTTGGGCCTCAAGGGGGGTGGATTGTGAGATCCCACATCGGTTGGAGGGGGGAACGGAGCATAACTTATAAAAGTGTGAAAACCTTTATCTAACAGACGTGTTTTAAAATTGTGAGGCTGATGATGAGACGTAATGGGCCAAAGAAGACAATATCTACTAGTGGTGAGCTGTGGTTGTTACAAATGATATTAGAGTCAGTTACTGAGTGGTGTGTTAACGAGAACGCTGGGCCTCAAGGGAGGTGGATTGTGAGATCCACGTCGGTTGGAGGGGGGAACGAAGCAACCTTATAAGAGTGTGGAAACCTCTCTCTAGCAGACGTGTTTTAGAATTGTGAGGTTGATGGTGATATGTAACGGGCCAAAGTGAACAATATCTACTAGCAGTGAGTTTGGGCTGTTACAAATGGTATCAAATTTGGTCATTGGGCGGTGTGTCAGCGAGGACACTGGACCTCAAGGGGGTGGATTGTGAGATCCCACATCGGTTGGAGTGGGGAACGAATCATAACTTATAAAAGTGTGAAAACCTCTCTCTAACAGACGTGTTTTAAAAACAGATGTGTTTTAAAACTGTGAGGCTGATGGTGAGACGTAATAGGCCAAAGCAGAAAATACCTACTAGTGGTGAGCTTCAGTTGTTACAAATGGTATTAGAGTCAATTGCACAAGTAGAAAATACCTACTAGTGGTGAGCTTGAGTTGTTACAAATGGTATTAGAGTCAATCACTGTGCAATGTGCTAACGAGGACGCTGGGCCTCAAGGGAGGTGGATTGTGAGATCCACATCGGTTGGAGGGGGGAACGAAGTAAGAGTGTGGAAATCTCTCTCTAGCATACGTGTTTTAGAATCGTGAGGCTGATGGTGATACGTAATGGGCCAAAGTGAGCAATATCTACTAGCCGTGAGCTTGGGCTGTTACAAATGGTATCAAAGTTGGTCATTGGGCGGTGTGCCAACGAGGATGTTGGGCCTCAAGGGGGGTGGAATGTGAGATCCCACATCGGTTGGAGGGGGGAACGGAGCATATCTTATAAGAGTTTAGAAACCGCTTCCTAATAGATGTGTTTTAAAACCGTGAGGCTGATGGTGATACGTAACAGGTCAAAGCGGACAATATCTACTAGCGGTGAGTTTGAGTTGTTAAAAATGGTATCAGAATCAGTCACCGGACGATGTGCTAGTGAGGACGCTAGGCCTCAAGGGGAGTGGATTGTGAGATCTCACATCGGTTGGAAAAGAAACGAAGCATACCTTATAAGAGTGTGGAAACCTCTTCCTAACAGATATGTTTTAAAATCGCAAGGTTGATGGTGATATGTAATGGGCCAAACAGACAATATCTACTAGCGGTAGGCTTGGGCTGTTACAAATGGTGTCAGAGTCAGTCACTGGATGGTGTGCTAGTGAGGACGCTGGGCCTCAAGGGGGGTGGATTGTGAGATCCCACATCAGTTGGAGAGGGGAACGAAGTATACTTTATAAGAGTTTGGAAACCTCTTCCTAACAGACGTGTTTTAAAATCATGAGGCTGATGGTGATACATAACGGGCCAAAACGGACAATATCTATTAGTGGTGTGCTTGGGCGGTTACAAATGGTACCAGAGCTAGTCACTAGACGGTGTGCCAACGAGGACACTGGGCCTCAAGGGGTGGATTGTGAGATCCCACGTCAGTTGGAGAGTGGAACGAAGTATACCTTATAAGAGCTTGGAAACCTCTTCCTAACCGATGTGTTTTAAAACCGTGAGGCTAATGATGATACGTAACGGGCCAAAGCGGACAATATCTATTAGTAGTGAGTTTGGGTTGTTACAAATGGTATCAGAGCCAGTCACTGAGCGGCGTGCTAACGAGGACGTTGGGCCTCAAGGGGGGTGGATTGTGAGATCCCATGTCGGGAGGGGGAACGAAGCATACCTTACAAGAGTGTGGAAACCGAGCGTAACTCTTAAAAACATAATCGTTATCAAACAAAATCCTTATCTTCTAACCGTTATCTTGGACATTGTAAAGATTCCACATGGATGGAGCACCTGAATGAGTGATGTTTGTCTGCAGGTCTTCTTAACCCCAACTCATTTGGCCATTGTCATGGAATATGCAGCTGGTGGGGAACTTTTCGGAAGAATATGCAGCGCTGGTCGATTTAGTGAAGACGAGGTCGACGTTTTACCTTTTCTTGCTTTTCTATATCTCTTTATCTTTTCCATTTCTCAACCCGTCTTTTGTTCGGTTTCTCGGAATCGTTCTGCACATCAGGCGAGATTTTTCTTCCAGCAGCTAATATCCGGAGTCAGCTACTGCCATTCCATGGTATAACAATCAAATTTCCTTTTTGTCGTCGAAAACATGTTACTCTCTTGTTCGTTTTCTTATACGTTTTCGTTCGGTTCGCTCGGTTTAATCGTTCTATGTCGTTCACAGCAAATTTGTCACAGGGATCTGAAACTCGAAAACACACTCTTGGATGGAAGTCCCACACCACAACTTAAGATATGCGACTTTGGTTACTCAAAGGTTGATAATCTATCGTCCAACTTAAACATAAGCTCGAATCTGTTTCGTTCTGTCATATATTCAGCCTTTTTTGCTTGTTCGATCCGTTGCAGTCTGGCTTGTTACACTCGCAACCGAAATCGACCGTTGGGACGCCTGCATACATCGCTCCGGAGGTTCTATCACGGAAGGAGTACGATGGCAAGGTATTTTCCATGTGGTATACTCTTCTGCAGGCTGCAGCTGTTCTTGATGATTTTGTTACGCCTTGTAGATATCAGATGTTTGGTCATGTGGAGTGACATTGTATGTGATGTTGGTCGGAGCGTATCCGTTCGAAGATCCCGAAGATCCAAGAAATTTTCGTAAGACGATAGCGGTAAGTGTCTCTCAAACAAAACATTTACAATGTATGTGATGTCTCTCATGACTGTAATCTTAAAAACAGAGAATATTGAGTGTTCAATACTCCATACCCGATTACGTACGTGTGTCCGTGGAGTGTCGCAACCTACTCTCTCGCATATTCGTTGCCAACCCCGCAAAGGTAACAAGCAGCTCGGACTCTATGTCGATATAGGATCATATTAATCTAAATTCGAATTCCGTTCGATCTAGTTTTGGTCATAAATCTTGTTCATTTCTTGTTTGAAGAGGATCACTATCCAAGAGATAAAGCAGCTGCCATGGTTTTTCAAGAACTTGCCAAAGGAACTGATTGAGATTGAGAAAACCAACTTCAAAAAACAAGAACACAACCAGCTCTCGCAGAGCGTCGAGGAAATCATGCAGATTGTTCGGGAAGCAATGACGCCTGGGGAAGGATCCAAGGTCGGGGACCAAGCGTTGGCCGGAGGGTCGGGGCTCGACGATCTCGATGCGGATATCGATTCTGAAGTCGATGTCAGTGGTGACTATGTAACTGCTGTTTGAGAATGGTATGATTATAAAAAACAAGCATAAAATGGTATCAAAATCACATTGTATAGAGAGAATAGAAAGCCATGGAACATTGTGCAAAATGTTCATTGTATCAACAATAACATAGTCCATTTTTTTTTTGTTGATCAAAGTTCTTGATAAGTCGGGCGTTCCTGACCCACCTGCCAAACCTATGATGACGAGGTTTTCACAGGGTATAACCTCGTTATCGTGAGGCTAATCTTGAGGTTGGATTGCTAGTAATCGCTAATCAACGTGCCACTTTGTGTATGCATTCCAGTACATATTGCTTGCCACACCTTGAGAATGAGTTTTAACGATTACTTATTGGTATGCAGACAAGAATGTATCCCGGGGAAAGGCTAGAAGCTCCACCAACACGAACCGTATCATCAACCAATAGGCTAAGATCAGATTCCGACTTAGAAAGTTTTCACCACTAGTCTAGAATATTTAACTCTTTTAATTTTTTTATTTAGTAGGTTTATGTTTGTTTTTTAAAAAATGTCAATAGGTCAAGATTATATCAAACAACAATTAAAAAAAAAAAAAAATCAAGGATTTACTAAAATTTTATGAGTCAATTAAATATTTTAAAAATAAGAACATGTTACCAAAAAAAAATTAAAAATCAAAATTATCCCTAAAGAGTTAATAAAAATAATAATTTAACTGAAAAATGAACAAAATTGTAACGTTAATTGGAGATGGAGACCCAACGGAAAAAAGGTTCAACGTTGAAGTTCACGGAGGAAAGAGACGCCGTGAACTTTTGGTGAATATTAGAATTAACAAAAGGCATAAATGGAATTTCACAAGACATTATATTAACATAAAATAAGAGAATAAAAAATCATCCAAAAAAAATTCATGAAATTGAACCCGACGTGAATCGAACACGCAACCTTCTGATCTGGAGTCAGACGCGCTACCATTGCGCCACGGATCCTTTTCTGTCGTTGAATTAATATTTATTTATATTTTATATTTCCTTGACATCAAATTAATAAAAAAATAATAGAAAACTGAACTCAACGTGAATCGAACACGCAACTTTCTGATATAAAGTTAGACGCGCAAACACTGCGCCACGAATCCTTTGATGTCGCTAGAATCATATTTATGAATATTTCTAAATTTTCTGGACATCAAATTAATAAAAAAAATTGAACCCAACGTGAATCGAATTCGCAACCTTCTGATCTAGAGCCAGACATATCCCTTGGTGCCTATTTTGTATCTTTTAATATATATATACATTCATGTTCTCTATTTTACCATAAGAAAGTGAGCGCCACGCTGCTACCAAGTTTTACTCACTTTTGGAAATGAAAAACAAAAGTTACATGAATCGAACACGCAACCTTCTAAGATGGAGTCAGACACGCTACCATTGCGCCATAGATCCCTTGCAAGTTTTTTCATACTTTCTATTTTCTGAACGATTCTTCCAATTAGATCCATCACTAATTATTTGATTAAAAAAAAAACTATGATATATAAAATTAAAGTATAAATTTAAAATGATTTATATCATTCTAATTCAACCATGGATAGATATATTAGCATGACTGGAACCTAAAATCTAAATAAAACTGATTTATACAATAATTTAATTCTTAGACCCGTCACAAATTCATTTAATGTATTAGCAACAACAAACAAATCCTTTCTTTATCCTTTGTCAACGCTAATTTGGAGTTAGCTTTGAAACTAGACCATGACGAGTATGATCAAACGAACATCAACTCAGAAAATTTAGTGACGTTGGCTTAGTCAACTAGGTAAGTGGCTTCAGTGTTCGTTTGATTGGACAAATTGTATGATGTATGATAATACAACATCATTTTGTTAATTAATTCAACTACGTATATCATATACGTGAGCCTCTAGGTTAATTCTCGGTTGGAAATCTCCATTGCAAGAGAAAATTCTTACCTTTAACCACGTCTTTAAAGATTCATGGATTGAAGTTGTAATTAGCTAAAAAATTTCAATATCAAAGGAGAAATCACGTGATTTAAATTTTCATGTTTATGGTCGAACACATTGAAGAATACATACGCACCCGAACATGAATAATTCAAGAATTTATCTGATATAATTTAATAACCTATAAAACACTGTTCTAAGTTTAAGGATCTATGAAAGACCTCTTAAACGAGCATCGATATCAATAAAAACGAAATCGTGTAACTTAGTCAATAAGATCAGACAACGAGAGTGAAAATAATGTAAGTCGTACCGCCGCAAAATATGAAAAAAATGGACTAGTAGGCCCTACAAAATTGAGGTCGGTGTCCTATAGAGGACCCCCATCATAAAAAAAAATGGAAAGAAAGTTGGTATCCGTACATCAGTAATAAGGTACACGACAAGGGAAAATGTGGAATCCAAATCCAAGTTGGTATACTCCTAACCCATCAAATTCCTAATTTCACACCAATCGATGGGAAGAAAAAGAAAATCTATTGTCCGTTACGTATCGCTATTAGTCTCACTATTTTAAAACGCGTTTACTAGAAAGTATGATATGAACGAAGAGACATCAATCCTACAATATGCTTCAATAAAGATGCAAAGAAAATATTATTGAAATTATCAAAAGATATTTCAATTCATGCCACATTGAACAGAACAAAGTTTCATGTTTTAAATTTTGGGTGGATTCCCATTTAGAGTAATTTAGAGTTATTGTATTTCGTTAACGTAGTTTAAGACTTTTAATTTATTTTAGGTTACAATTACATAATGGTTAATTATGGCCATTAAGTATGAATGTTACACTCACTCTTGGAATGTCTTTAGTAGTTTCATTTTGAGGCTATATAAAGCCATGTTGTATTGGTAGGAGACTTGTAAAAATATAATAAAAAGGAGCATTTGTGCTTTCTTTAACCAATGGCTAAGTTTATATATAGAATCATTCAAATTCGACATGATCAATCTTGCTTGTGGAGTGATTCGAATCTCAAACAAGTGTTCTTGCGTTGAGATATTTGATCAACCAGAATCATTCAAGCTAGACATGATCGATCTTGCTTGTGGAATGATTCGAATCTCAAACAATGTTCTTGCCTTGAGATATTCGATCGACAAGGTAATCCGAATCTTACTCCTCTTGTAGTGATTCCACATATCAAAGTAGTTTCTACACTCGGAATAATTCATTTTTCTCTCCAATTGATGTGGAATCTCACAATCCACCCCCTTAGGGACCTACCATCCTCGCTGACATACAACCCAGTGTCTACCTTTGATATCATTTATAACCGTCTAAGTTCACTACTAGCAAATATTGTTCGCTTTAGTCTATTACATATTGTTATTTTAAAACGCGTCTACTAGGGAGAGGTTTTCATGCCATAAGAAATGTTTCGTTCCCCTCTCCAACTGACGTGGGATCTCAAAGTTAATGATATAAGTTCCAACATCAAATGTTTTGTTGAATTTCTACGCTATCGGGGAACGTGAACATGATTCAGTGGTCAATACCCTAATAAAAATAACTCTTCGAAAGTTCGAATCTCCATTGAACTTTAAATAAGCTCTCGTATCATCGGAAAATAATCTTCAAAGCTTAAACCATATAATAACAACTAAGCAAGGGATTCAAATGTAAACATACCTTATTTGTTTAAATCCCTTGACTAGACTTGGGGATGAGGCAATCCCAAGTCAATGCCGCGCCAATAAAGAATTGCAACACCCCACGCACGCAGCGCCTATTTAATTAACCACGCGGAGGGCTAAGGCCAAAGGGCGTTTGTTTGAGTCAGGACTTTTATCAAACAGATGGTGGGCATGGGCATTGGCATGAGGCGTTGGGGCTTGGTGCTGGCAGTGGCGGTGGTTATGGCGGTGGCAGTAGGGGAGGTGGCGGCACTGACGGCGGCGCAGTGTAAGGCGGAGAGAGATATGGCGGTGAAAGAGTGCCTGCCGGTGGTGTTCGGGAGTAACCCGTCGCCGGCGTGCTGCCAGAGGGCGAGAGTGAGCCATACGGAGTGTATTTGCCCGGCTGTTACGCCTAAGCTGATGACATACGTGGACCCTAATCGCGCCATTCGCCTCATCGAAAGCTGCGGCCGTAAGGTCCCCCGCCATTTCAAATGTGGAAGTAATTAAATTAACCCCTCTCTCTACATATATATACACATATACATATACATACATAATACATACATATATATGTATATAATCATTTAATTTTCCAAAAATTAACATATTTATTTTTTTCATTATTCATTTTTGTTCAGGGATTTTTTTTTCATCTTTCATAAATATTCCAAAAATATATATATATATATTAAATTATAAAAAATAAATATCTCAAAATCATTCGAATTATTTCAAATCTTATAATTATTTTTTAGTATAGAGAATTTTAGAATTTCGAATTAAAATTGAAACCAAAGTTACTGTCACATTATTTCATAATAGAATTGAATAATCGCCTGTAAAATAATTTTATTATATTATAAATATAAATTTATAACTCGGTGAATATGTTTATATATATATAATTAATTAATTAATTAATTAATTAATTAAATTAATGTTTTTAATGCAGGTCTTACGACTCCATGAAGATTAAAGAAGGGGATGATTGTTTTTTGTTGTTTAATATTAAGTTAATTATGTACTATTTTTAATTATGTCCTTGGTTTAAAATAATAATAATTATTATTATTAAAAAAATGTTAGTAAATCTTAATGTATTATTGCTTGTCTATGAGTGAAGGTTATATTTGTATTTTTCTTTATTTATTTATTATCGTTTTAATTATATGAAGTTGATATAATTCTAAAAATTGAAACAAAATAATTATCAAGCAAATTGTAATTTTTTAAAAATATATTTTTGTTCTTAGAATCATAAATAATAATAATAATAATAATAAACGAGCATTTAAGAAGGGTTGAGTGCTCCCACCTCTTTCCTCGTTAGAGTTCTTGTTATTGTTCGGTTCTTGTTATTCATTTGATTATTATAAAGATGAACTCAATCCATAATATGAACGGAAAAACGAAAAAGACCTATTGAACTGATCACATGAATACCCGATAATATTGACTATCTATGATATGAACCACGACCAAGGAATTTTCATACCTGAAGGTCCAATTATAAAGACGAGAGCCAAGAAGCTACAACAAACTTTGTACACTTATATTCAAGCTATGGTGAGCTCATGAAAGAAAATTCTAGAAGACGTTAGAGATCTCCCTTATATGTTATGAAAAGTTGCATTTAATGAACTCAGCTAAATTTATGGAACTAGTACATGACTAATAAACTCATTTCATTCGTTGCACTATTTAATTATAATTTAAATATTTGTTTGTCAGCTAATTTTTAATATAGGAGTTAAAGTTATATGGTAACATACATAGGTTACCATATTCCACCATTTAACAAGACATTTTAACAGGGAGGTTACGAGTATTTCTCATTTACTAACCAATTTAATTTGGGAGTGATGTGTCACGTGAGTCAAGATATAACGGTATAAAGCGTTCCTTTCACAGACATCACATTTTGAAATTAAAAAGGATAGAATTTCTATTTCTTTTTAGGTTTGTTGAGAGCTAAGATTTTCTTTGCAAGTGCATGCTAGAGTTATTCAAGTGCTATTTGATTAAACCTTTTGTGGAATGATTCGAATCACGAGTTTTTCTTTATTCTTGATCTTGATCATCAAGGTAATCCGTTCCATACTTTCTCTCGGGTGGATTCCATATCAATTTATTCCATTACATTAAATAGTCTTGCTAGAGACATAAACCGTCATAGAGAATTTGACAGGACATTAAGATATATTAAAAAAAAACATGAGTCAAATTTGAAAATGCAGTCTATTCTAAAAGTATATTTATCGATTTTGAGTTTGACTTTTAAAGCGTTTTGAAAGCGACATTTTATTTTTTGAAATGAATTTTTTGAAATAATTTTAGTTAAATATGATAATTAGTTGGCTAAACGAAAATTAGTGACAATTAATTTTTATTAATAATTTAATTTTAAATCAACAAGAATAGCCATTTAAGCAACCTTATCTTATAAAATTTATATTTTATTCTATGCAATGATTCTTAAGATGACTTTTTAGGTTAAATATACAATTTTGTCTCATAATTTATTTTTTAATTTCATTTTTTATTTTAATTTGTCAAGATTTTAGTTTTATCACATTAGAAGAATAATGAGATGGAAATATAAAAATGATTTATTATTATAATCAGATTCAATCTTTGACTAAGTAATGGTCTTTTCTGAATTAAATTTCTATATGGTGACAAAAAAAAAAAAAAAACCCAAACAACAAACAAAAAAATAAAATTATATATATAAAAAAAAATCGAAAATTTTCAGGACAAAATTGTAATTCAACAAACAAAATCCAAACGGAAGCACGTATAGCGGTGGAAGTTCACGGAGGAAAGAGACGGCGTGGTCTTTTTGTGAATATTAAAACTCACGAAAGGCATTATAGTAATTTCGCAAGACATCAGATTAATATAAAAATAAGAAAATAATCCAAAAATGGAAAAAACTGAACCCGACGTGAATCGAACACGCAACCTTCTGATCTGGAGTCAGACGCGCTACCATTGCGCCACGGATCCTTTTGTATCATTTAGACTCATATTTAGTTTTACTTTTTTAATTCTTCAATCTTCTAAATATTGTTAAATGTATGTTCGATTTTGTCCTCCGGCAGCGTCTTAGCAGAAATGGCGGCGGAGGAATGCAAGCGCCGCCTGCCGCCTCGTCCTTCCCCGGCTTCCTCATCGCGCCGTCGCTGGAGAAAGGGTTGGAAGCAGATCCGTCGCGAGGAAGACGACCGGTGAACTTTTGGTGGATATTAAAATTAATAAAAGGCATAAAAGTAAATTCACAAGACATCAGATTAATATAAAAATAAGAAAATAAAAAATAATCCAAAAAATCGAAAAAGTGAACCCGACGTGAATCGAACACGCAACCTTCTGATCTGGAGTCAGACGCGCTACCATTGCGCCACGGATCCCTTTGTGCATTTTTCGTCTTATAAACTTATTTATTTTCAATTATTATTTTTAATATTATTTTTACATAAAAATTAAGGATATGTAAATTCTAAAGCATTATTTTATATGATTTTATTAATAAAAAATATACCAACAGTTTAATAAATCAATGTTCTTTAAAAATAAATAATTTTGTGTTTAGTAAGTTGTTACATTATAATAAAATTTAAAATTTTATAAATGCATATTATGCTCTTTTTTATTTTTATGTATTATGTTTATTTATTGGAATTAAAATATAAACTATTTTTAACCCGATCAATAAATTTTATTTTGATAACATATCATTTTGTTATATAAATGAGACTTCGATAAACAACTTTTTAGTTAAGTAATATATAGATTGGTGTCACGGTCGTACAACTCATTGTCTATCTTGATTGGTGTCACGGTTGTACATTTTCAATCGTGTGGGTGTCATGATCTTGACACGTTCATGACAAGTTTTAAGGAACTTTAGACGATATTCTCCTTCGCCATCCGAACACAACTCATGCAGAATCTAAGTTTGTTTCGCTACATTTGCTGCTCGTGCGTGCATGTTCAATCGCCTGCAACTTTAGTCGACTTTTATCATCTCTTGGTCAAGTCCTCTGTTCGACCTTGCCTCTTCTCTAGGCCAAGATCTTTCGATTACAACATTGCATCTCGGTCATCATCTTTGTCATTTAGGTTCTCATCTTCATACCCATGCATCATCATGCCATTCCAAGTCCCGGAAGGCTTTGGCCATCATGGGTTGCTCTAACGTGTCTATCGAGAACTGACCTATAACTTAATCATACCATCGAGACATCTCAAACAATCATCAATCTGAGTTCTATCAAGGCATGAACCCTACAGTGTTTGTGTCAAGTCATTTACAGATACCGTACTGGATAGCAAGTGCATATATCAACCTCCAACATATAGGCTGAGGTGTATGTTGGCACACCCGTGTCGTCCTACACTATTATAAAAAATCCATTTTCGAAGGAGAACACCCAAGACACTTGTCTTGCAATACTCACACACGCTATAACACATGTATGTGCCACATGGTAGCTCACTTAGGTCGCAAGGCCTAGGATGGTGTAGAGTTGACGCCACGCCTACCGCTATTGTACATTTTGAAGTATTTTTGGTATGATAAAAGTAGACATGATTTCTACGAGTAGTCATACGATCTCATGTAGCGTATGTTTAGTATCCTATAACTATAATTTTTAAAATTGTAGAGCATGTAAGACATAGGATGAAAAGTTTAATAATTTTATTAATTATATTTTAAAATTAAGAAAAAGATTTAAAATCTCGAGGACGAAATTGTAATTTAACCCAAACAACAAACAAAATCCAGACGGAAAGAAGGTTTAGCGTCGAAGTTCACGGAGGAAAGAGACGCCGTGAACTTTTGGTGAATATTAAAATTAACAAAAGGCATAAAAGTAATTTCATAAGACCACCAGATTAATATAAAAATAAGAAAATAAAAAACATCCAAAAAATTGAACCCGACGTGAATCGAACACGCAACCTTCTGATCTGGAGTCAGACGCGCTACCATTGCGCCACGGATCCTTTGGTGTTAAATTCTATTTTCTATATTTTTTATAATTGATTAAAAATAACGATAATAAATTATAAAGTACTAATTTTTATGAAGTTAGCAATAATAAATCAATATTCTTTAATTATTTTAGTAAGAGTTTTAAATTTTATAATTGCATATTAGGTTTTGTTGAATTCAATGTATTAACTCTATTTTTTCCAATTAAAATATAAATTAATTTTTAACCCATTTAATAAATTACATTTTGATAATACAATAATATTTTAGGTCAGCATCCTCGCTAACACACCATTTCAGTGTCTAGTTCTATACCATTTGAAACAGTCAACCGTATACAAATATCGTCTACAGTCAACCGTATACAAATATTGTCTACTTTAGAATGTTTCGTTTCTCTCTCCAACAAATGAGATCTCACACCACATCAACAGAAAAAAGAAATTATATACCTTAAGCTTTGGTCTAGATAGATAAATCAGTTTCAAAAATTTGACGATCAATAACATTAGACAACGACGAAAAGGAAAATAAAATACTCGATACCAAAGAGAGACCGATTTGAAAAATGGAAGAATGTTGGTTTCCGTACACCACTAATTGTCGTGAAAATGTGGAATTCAATTCCAAATTGATATACTCCTAACCCATTAAATTTCTATTTTCAAAACCAATCAATGGATAAAGAAAATCTGCCATACAATCCATAATTTCAGTATTCCCCACCAAATAATACACTATTTCCATCTATTTTTAAAATTATTCTAATTCTTTGAATTCTCACGTTGGTTAACCAACGTGAACATAGTACAATAGTTAATGTTCGTGCTTAATTCTTAAGCTAAGAAGGTAAATTCTCACATCATTAACCAACATGAACATAGTACAATGGTTAACATTCGTATTTAATTCTTAAGCTAAGAAGGTCGAATTCTCACATCATTAACCAACATGAACATAGTACAATGGTTAACATTCGTGCTTGATTCTTAAGTTAAGAAGGTCGAATTCTCACGTCATCAACCAATATGAACATAGTACAATGGTTAATGTTCGTTCGTGCTTAATTCTTATTTTAACTCGTCGACTTCTCACGTCATCAGCCAACATGAACATAGTATAATAGTTAAGGTTCGTGTTTATTCGTATGCTAAGGAGTATGGTTGAATCAATATACCTTTGTTTTTAAATCCCTTGACTGGGCTTGAGGAAGAGGCACTCCCAAGTCAATGCCGCACTAATAAAGGAATGCAAGACCCCACGCACGCAGCGCCTATATAATTAACCACGCGGAGGGCTAAGGGCAAAGGGCGTTTGTTTGAGTCAGGACTTTTATCAAACAGATGGTGGGCATGGGCATGGGCATGGGCATGAGGCGTTGGGGCTTGGTGCTGGCGGTGGTGATGGCGGTGGCAGTAGGGGAGGTGGCGGCGCTGACGGCGGCGCAGTGTAAGGCGGAGAGAGATATGGCGGTGAAAGAGTGCCTGGCGGTGGTGTTCGGGAGGAACCCGTCGCCGGCGTGCTGCCAGAGGGCGAGAGTGAGCCATACGGAGTGTATTTGCCCGGCTGTTACGCCTAAGCTGATGACATACGTGGACCCTAATCGCGCCATTCGCCTCATCGAAGGCTGCGGCCGTAAGGTCCCCCGCCATTTCAAATGTGGAAGTAATTAACCTCTCTCTCTCTCTCTCTCTCTCTCTAAATTCGACAGATTAATTTTTAAAAAATAAAATTATTAAGTTTATTTAAAAAACGAACTTGCTTTTTATTTCAAAAATACCCTTACTATTTTAAAAGACAATATTACCCTCCACATTTCGTAAACGTCTTACCTCTAGTAAAATTTTTTAGAATCTCGAATGAAAAATTAGAAGCCGACCTCAATTCATGAATTTAAATAAATCATCCAAAAGTATTAAACAAATAATAATAATAATAATAATAATAAAATAGTTGTTAAATATTTTAAAAATAGCCTAAATATAAATT
This sequence comes from Cucurbita moschata, assembly GCF_002738365.1. Lineage (NCBI taxonomy): Eukaryota > Viridiplantae > Streptophyta > Magnoliopsida > Cucurbitales > Cucurbitaceae > Cucurbita > Cucurbita moschata. The sequence continues at coordinate 1,291,331 of NW_019268551.1, read as the reverse complement.
TTGTAAATTGCCCATGAAATAATTTCAGTATATTACAATTACAAATTTATTAATATATTATTTATATACGTAAAATAATAATATTATTATTTTTGGCCAATTTTATTTAATTTTTAATAAGATGGTTATATATATATATATATATATATATATACACACATACATATACATATATTATATAATGTTTGTAATGCAGGCTATACTACTCCATGAAAGCTATCATTGGGAATATCCAAGCAAGCCTGAAGATTAAAGAAGAAGATGATATAGAGAGTGAACTAAGTGATGTTTTTTTTTTCCTCTTGTTTAATATTAAGTTAATAATTAAAAAGTTATATATATATATATATATATATATATATATATATATATATATATATATATATATATAGTTAGTAAATCTGAATGTGTTCAAGCTTTTTTCTAGGGGTGAAAATATATGAGATTTCAATTAAGTATATATTTGTGTTTATTTATTAATTTTATGTTAAATTAATAAAAATAATGTAACGGCCGAATAGGGGTAAACTCATGAGAGGGTTCCGCACCCTTAAAAAGAATGTTTCGTTCTTTTCCCTAATCGATGTGGGATCTCGTAATCCATCTTCCTTCAGGACCTAGTTTCTTTGTTAGCACACTGCCTTGTGTCTACTCCCTTCGAGGCTCATCCTCCTTGCTGACATATCGCTTGAGGCCTAGTGTCCCCTTGTTGGTGCACCGCCTCGTGTCCAATCCCTTTGGGGCTCAGCCTCCTCGCTGGCATATATCACTCGGTGTCTGGTTGTTTTCTCCAATCGATGTAGAATCTCACAATCCACCCTCCCCTTCGGGGCTTAGTGTCCTTGTTGGCACACAGCCTCGTGTCCACTCCCTTCGGGGCTTAGCTTACCCGTTGGCACATCGCCCAGTGTCTGACTCTGATACCAACTGTAATGGCACAAACCCATCGTTAACTGATATTGTCCTCTTTAGGTTTTCTCTTTCGACCTACCCTTCAAAGTTTTTAAAACGCATCTGCTAGATGTATAAACGCCCTTCAAGGTAGCATTAACACCCTAAACCTTTATAAAAGAAAATTCAAGAAAAAAAATGTATCGTCAATATATATACGGAAATAATCTATAAACAACTCATAAATTATCTCTCTTTTTAATATTAAAAAAAATTATTGTATTTTTTAAAGAGTTTAAAGTTATTAATAATGTTTTTTTAAAAAAAATTTAAAGATATTTTTATAATAAAATATATTTGTGAATTTTATAATTATAATTTTTTTAAAATTCAATTGTTTTATTACTGAAATTTTAAAAATTTTAAGAGTATTTTTTTTAGAATTAAAAAATATTTGTACTAGTTTAAATTTCTAAAAAAATTTACATACGTACAACTCCCATCGCCGTCACGGTGTAGAAATGATAATCTCCGGCTCTGCAAATCTCCCTCCTTCTACTTCCTCCGCCGTCCGTACAACTCCCGTCGCCACCTGCTTCCTCTTCAAACCCCATCTTTCCACCCTCAATGTCGCCAGAATCTGCAGGACCATTCCCTCGGCCGTTTGTTGTTGAGTTGGCCTTGGATTCGATAAAGCCAAATCGAGAGTAATGATTGGTGTACCGGTAGCAGATTGCGTAGTAAGTGAGACGGTGAGAGGTTGGGAAGGAGAATGAAACCTTCTTTTAAGGGTGTGAAAATTTCTTTCTTACCAGACTGCGTTTTAAAAATCATGAGGGGAAGCTTGAAGGGGGAAGTCTAAATAGGACAATATCGGTTAGTTGTGGGCTTGAGTTGTTACAACGGGGAGGCTAAGCCTCGAGGGGGTGTGACAATGCTAGCCTTAGAAAGAATATTTTATTAAGACCTCACAATTCACCCCTATTCGGAGCCCAACATACTCACCGGCACTCGTTCGACGTTGTTTCTTTCCAATCGATATGAGATCTCACACCATGCTTATGGTGTAATATGTTTGAAGTACTTCAATAACTTTCTGGATGCATCAAGTATGCTAGATGACACCGAGTTGAAACACGTATTAAACACTCGTCTTTTGTTCCTTTTGATCGCCATACTTTCGAGACGTCTATCTTGGTGAGGTGAAACTGATAATCAAGTTTATCAGACATGAATTTTTTTCCAGAAAAACCCATGCTTTTAGAAAGATTTTCACTGAAACAAGAAACATGAACAAACTGAGGCCTAAACATTCAATATCTTTCAGAGCTCACATTATCCGTCTCTACTAAGCCCAAATCTTAAGAGATACAAACATAATTAAAGCAAAACAAGAACACATTACACTTTGCCTGAGCCTTTGGTTTCATCCTGCCAAGTTGCTTGCCATTGTTTATCATAAAATGTCGTCTCATCAATCAACTTCTTTAGAGTCTCTATATCTTCGTTCTTTCTGATCAAAAGAACTCCCACCACTGCAATAAATAACAAAGTTTTGCAGAAGAAGTTGCCCATTTGACCTACTAGTCCTACCCCCGTCAAGCTATCGACGAAGTAAGCCATGAAAAACCCCACCATGGCTGCACGCCCTGCGTCGAAATCATGATTCACAGACATGAGCGAAAGAACAAAAATATGTTTTGAGTGATTTTCAAATGGGTAAAACCAGTCATTTACGTTCAAAATCACTCAAGAACATGCGTTTGAACATTCAAAATCATCAAAAAATACATTTTGAGTGATTTTCAAATGGTTAAAATCAGTCATTCACGTCAAGAACATGCGTTTGAACATTCAAAATCATCAAAAAATACATTTTGAGTGATTTTCAAATGGTTAAAATCAGTCATTCACGTCAAGAACATGCGTTTGAACATTCAAAATCATCAAAAAATACATTTTGAGTGATTTTCAAATGGTTAAAATCAGTCATTCACGTCAAGAACATGCGTTTGAACATTCAAAATCATCAAAAAATACATTTTGAGTGATTTTCAAATGGTTAAAATCAGTCATTCACGTCAAGAACATGCGTTTGAACATTCAAAATCATCAAAAAATACATTTTGAGTGATTTTCAAATGGTTAAAATCAGTCATTCACGTCAAGAACATGCGTTTGAACATTCAAAATCATCAAAAAATACATTTTGAGTGATTTTCAAATGGTTAAAATCAGTCATTCACGTCAAGAACATGCGTTTGAACATTCAAAATCATCAAAAAATACATTTTGAGTGATTTTCAAATGGTTAAAATCAGTCATTCACGTCAAGAACATGCGTTTGAACATTCAAAATCATCAAAAAATACATTTTGAGTGATTTTCAAATGGTTAAAATCAGTCATTCACGTCAAGAACATGCGTTTGAACATTCAAAATCATCAAAAAATACGTTTTGAGTGATTTTCAAATGGTTAAAATCAGTCATTCACGTCAAGAACATGCGTTTGAACATTCAAAATCATCAAAACATACATTTTGAGTGATTTTCAAATGGTTAAAATCAGTCATTCACGTCAAGAACATGCGTTTGAACATTCAAAATCATCAAAAAATACGTTTTGAGTCAAAAAATACATTTTGAGTGATTTTCAAATGGTTAAAATCAGTCATTCACGTCAAGAACATGCGTTTGAACATTCAAAATCATCAAAAAATACATTTTGAGTGATTTTCAAATGGTTAAAATCAGTCATTCACGTCAAGAACATGCGTTTGAACATTCAAAATCATCAAAAAATACATTTTGAGTGATTTTCAAATGGTTAAAATCAGTCATTCACGTCAAGAACATGCGTTTGAACATTCAAAATCATCAAAAAATACATTTTGAGTGATTTTCAAATGGTTAAAATCAGTCATTCACGTCAAGAACATGCGTTTGAACATTCAAAATCATCAAAAAATACATTTTGAGTGATTTTCAAATGGTTAAAATCAGTCATTCACGTCAAGAACATGCGTTTGAACATTCAAAATCATCAAAAAATACATTTTGAGTGATTTTCAAATGGTTAAAATCAGTCATTCACGTCAAGAACATGCGTTTGAACATTCAAAATCATCAAAAAATACATTTTGAGTGATTTTCAAATGGTTAAAATCAGTCATTCACGTCAAGAACATGCGTTTGAACATTCAAAATCATCAAAAAATACATTTTGAGTGATTTTCAAATGGTTAAAATCAGTCATTCACGTCAAGAACATGCGTTTGAACATTCAAAATCATCAAAAAATACATTTTGAGTGATTTTCAAATGGTTAAAATCAGTCATTCACGTCAAGAACATGCGTTTGAACATTCAAAATCATCAAAACATACATTTTGAGTGATTTTCAAATGGTTAAAATCAGTCATTCACGTCAAGAACATGCGTTTGAACATTCAAAATCATCAAAAAATACGTTTTGAGTGATTTTCAAATGGTTAAAATCAGTCATTCACGTCAAGAACATGCGTTTGAACATTCAAAATCATACAAAATCATCTTAATGTATGATTTTACGCTTTTAAACATGATTTTCATACGGAGAAGCCAATGCTATGAACAAGTAGAAATCATGATCCACAAACGTGAAAGAAAGAACAAAAAATACGTTTGTGTGATTTTCAAATGGTTAAAATTGGTCCTTCATGTTCAAAATCACTCAAGAACATGCTCAAAATCACTCAAGAACATGTGTTTAAACATTTAAAATCAACTTCCATGTATGATTTCACACTTCTAAACATGATTTTCATACAGAGAAGCCAATGCTATGAACAAGTAGAAATCATGATTCACAGACATGAACAAAAGAACAAAAACATGTTCGAGTGACTTTCAAATGGTTAAAATCAGTCATTCACGTCTAAAATCACTCAAAAACATGCGTTTCAACATTCAAAATCAACTTAACATTAGTTTGTACACTTTTAAAAACGATTTTCATACACTCACGTTTAGCCATTTATATCAAACAGACAAGCTTCAAGAAAACAGGATAAACAATCATAGAAACATGTTTATACCATTGAGAATCTCAGCCTCTGGCAGATGGTAGCGCTTAATCCAAGCCCACCAAGGAACTATGGATGTGTCAAACAGCACAGGGTCCTCATTACTTGATGATTCTGGATTGTTTTCCAGCCATTTCCTCCTCCTAGCCTCTGATTCAAACATCAAGTAATTGCTCAAACATCACCAAGAAATTCATTACAATCAAAACATCATCAAAACTTGCAGAATCAAGATTTCCCCCAAAAAGCTTCTCAGACATTGCATGTATCTATGTACATCCAGATTTCATAATGCAATTAGAAGCAAAATCAACAGAAAAAGTAGGGTTTACGAAGATTACCGGCATCAATAACAGCATCCCAATCAGTACTTCCGTCTTTCCGGAACTGATTCAAATCCCAAGTCCCATTAACCCATTTAGGGTCTTCAAATTTGCTAACCACCACCACTTCTTCCACAGCCGCCACCGACCCATTGGTTTCAGCAAGGATCTCTTGCTTTTCCACCACCGGCTCCGGATCCTTCTGTACGACGGCGGATTCTACAGCGACGGAACCACCTGAAATTCCGGCGCCATTGTCAGCAGCGACCCAAGAAGAAGGGTTTCTGGACCTGAGAGAGGAAAAGGGTCTGGAGGGGAAGTGGGTTCGGTGATGTGAAGAAGGAGAGAGTGAGGAAAGGCGAGAGGGAGGAGAAAACAAAGCCATGGAAGACATTGTTTTGGTGTGGAAGGAAGAAGAGAGAGCTCCTCCTCTATCCTCAGCCTTGTAATTGTGATGGATAGGGAAGCTTTGCACTTGAGCCCATAATAAATGTGTTTGCTTATATATATATATATATAATTTTAATTTTGTAATAATAGTTTTAAAATATAGGTGAATATATTTAAAAAATGTTAAATGAAGAACTTTTTTACTAAAAAATAAAATAAAACTGAATTTAGATTTATTTAACTAAAATTAAACATGTATAAAAATTAAAATGGTATTTTAATCTAATAATAATTTTTATTTTAAAAAATATAATATAAATATTTTTTTAAGTTATTAAGAGAAAATTTAAAAAATATTTTTTAAGTTAACAATTAATTTAAGGATTAAGTTATACATTTTTAAAAATATTAATAGAAAGAAATATATTATTAAATTCTTTAAATCTTATATTAAAAGGTTAAGCACAAGATTAGCTTGTTTAATATGTTTTTTTTTTTAATTTAAATAATTATTCTCAAACTTTGACTAATTTAGTGGAGGATGTTGAGATATGTGGCTATTATTAGGAGCATAAATATATTTTTTAATTTAATGATAATTATGATGAAGCTAAATTGTTTAATTTTGCGTAAAATTAATAAAATACCCTTATAAACTTTTTATTTTATTTAAAAATATTTCTGACATTTTTAATTTTTTTTTTTTTATAATACCCTCAAATTTTTCTAGGAGTTATTTAGTCATGAGTGAAAATTATCTCCACTGATCGTTCTTCTGGCATCTTTTGTCATCACTCATATGTATCTTAGAAAAACTCGTAAGAAGTCACTCCATATAGAATTACTCTGATTAAATCACGTTTAATCTGAAGTTTCTGTGATTGAACCGCCGAAAAGGAAGGTGTAGGTACAGATAGAAACTTTGCCCTAGATCTTGTGCTAGTAAGGACGCTGGGCCCAAAGGGGGTGGATTTGGAGGCGATCCCACATCAATGGGAGAAAGGAAAGAGTGTCAGCGAGGACGCTGGGACCCGAAGGGGGTGGATTATGATGTCCCATATTGATTGGGGAGAGTACAAACCGTCATTTATAAGGGTGTGGAAACCTTCCCCTAGCAAGAGGGGAAGCCCGAAAGGGAAAGCCCAAAGAGGACAATATTTGCTAGGCGGTGGATATGGGGCGTTACATTTTCCGTTACCGTTATTTTAATCCTTTCTTAAGATTATTCCATTCAAATGTAATCTCGGTTCATTGATGTATTAGTATGAGATATCACAATTTATTTTAAATTTTTTATTGGTACAAAATCTATACTTGAAAAGCAAATGATTTGGGCTGGGCCTAAGCCCTTACCTTCAAAAGCCCACAAATCTCCCACCTTCGCTCAGCTTGGTTATCGTTCGCTCGGCTTGGTTATCGTTCTGCTTCTTCATGGTTTTATAGCCATGGAGGTCGCCGAGGTCGCCGCCACTGCCTCCAGCTTCGCGCTTTCCAACAGAATATCGCCATTGATAATCGAACCGGACCTTGTCATTGTCCTCCTCCTCTCTCAGAACGGCGCAGCTTTCCACTAATTTTCTCATCCTTTTCGCCGGTGGCAGCGTCTTCGGGGACTTTTCCGGCATGAAGCTCCGGCCATCTTTGCTTAATCCGGATTATTCCTGTGAATCCAAGGGCAAAAGGTGCGTTGTTACTATGGTAAATGCCTGAATTTTTGTTCTTCCCGTGCTATTGGGATATTGGTTTTGAAGTTTTGTTTCTTCTCTCTTCCGTCTGTTCGAGCTAATTCGAGCTAATTTAGGGAATGATCAAAGAATACTCCCTCCATTGTTATTAGTTTTTAAAACAAAGCTATGAGAGCTTACGCGGACAATATCATACCATTACGGAGAGTTGTGTTTATTTAACATGGTATCAAAGCTATGCCCTAAATTAGTCGTGTCAATAGAATTCTCAAATGTCGAACAAAGGACTCCAAAAGAAAAAGGCATCCGAGACTCCTCGAAGGCATAGTAAAAAATGACTAAGACTCCAAAAGAAAACGAGTCGAGCCTCGATTAAGGGGAGACGTACTTTGTTCAAAAGGAGGTGTTGAATGAAAGTCCCACCTCGGCTAATTTAGGGAATGATCATGGGTTTATAATAAATGAATACTCTTTCCATTGATAAGAGGTCTTTTTGGGGAAGCCCAACGCAAAACCATGAGAGCTTATGCTCAAAGTAGACAATATCATACCATTGGGAGAATTGTGTTCATTTAACATTTTCAACTACTTTGGTTAATTAAATTTTAGTATGAGTCCTCTTCGGGGAAAAAGTGTGATATTAATTTGAAATTTTGCTGCTCATTGTTTGTGCGAAGAATATTCGATTTCTTTCTTTCTGTCCACCGATTTTAAAAGACAGCCATGATTAGATTTTTCCATAGAGTAGGGCTTTTGCATTCTTGAAAGGGCGGAACGTTAAAGCCATATCCAATAGATCATTTACCTCCCAAGGAATGAGAGATGTCGTCCGAATATATTTTGGAGCAACTTTCTCCAGATTTGGCATCTTATTTATACAAGAATCGAATGGTTTACTTAGGCATTACTCTTGTTCGTTCTGTCATGGAGTTGATACTTGCTGAATTTCTTTACCTTCAGTACGAGGATGAACTTTACATTAACCCCAAAGGATAACAAAGGTTAACCATGTCTTTAGAATCTTCGTTGTTTTAATGTGGATTGTGAGATCCTACATTGATTTGAGAGAGCAACGAGTGTCGGCAAGGACGTTGGGTCTCGAAGGGGGTAGATTGTGAAATCTCACATCAATTGGAGAGGGGAACAAGTGCCAACAAGGACGTTGGGTGACACAAGGGCCTTGTGGCCTAAGTGAGCTACCCTGTGGCACATACGTGTATCACGGTGAGGGCGAGCGTGCCGAGACGAGTGTCTCGGGCGACTTCTTTTGAAATGGGTTTTTGAAGGACAGTACCGGACGGCACGGGTGTGCCGGTATCGCGCCCTAGCCCACGAGTTGGAGGTTGCTACATACACCTGCTATTCGGTACGGTATCCGTAAATGACTCGGCATGGGCACGGGAGGGCCTATGCCTCGATAGAACCCGAATGGATGGATGTTCGGGAAGCCCCGATGAGATGAACGACACGCGAGCCCATTCTCGATGGCATGACCGAACGAGTTATGATGGCCGATGACATCCCGAGACTCGGGATGGCGTCAAGACATATGGACCTCGTCGATGGGGATCGAGATGGCAAGATGAGATGCGACGTTGTATTGAGAGACCTTGGCCAGAGTAGAGGCAAGGTCAGGCCGAATGAGTTGGCCTAGCGTAGAGGCAAGTCGGATGTGTCGCAGATGATTGAACATACACGCACAGGCGGCGTGTGTGGTTGAACAAGTTTGGATTCCGCACAAGCGATGTTCGATTGGCGAAGACAAACCTCGCCTAAGGTCCGACGAAGCCACAAAGTCGGGGCGAAAAATATATATGGGGCTTAATTCCCCTTAAGGCTAGTCGTGAACGTGTATAGATCACGACGCCGCACGGTCAAGAATGTAGGACCGTGACATTGGACTCCAAAGGAGGGTGGATTGTGAGATCGCACATCGGTTGGAGAGGGGAACAAAACATTATTGGTAAGGGTGTGGAAACCTCTTCCTAGCAGACGCGTTTTAAAATCCTCAGAGGAAGCCCAAAACTGAAAGTGCAAAGAGTGACAATATCTGCTAGTAGTGAGCTTAGGTCGTTACATCTGTTCTTTAGAATCCTGGTAGACATGTTGAGGACCCTTTGTTTACTGTTCATCACTTAGTATTCATTTGCACTGCAGATATGTTAAGCCTTCTATATTCACGTTATGCATTGGTAATGCTTGGGGAGAAGCAGCACTTCTTTTGGCAGCTGGTGCTCAGGGAAGCCGTTCTGCATAGCTCTCGTCAACAATAATGACAAAGCAGGTATTCTATCAGCGATGGATGTCTTTGTTTTCCTCCTTATTCTTCTATTTATTTCTTAACTTCAGAAAGGTGTTAGTGTCTTACTTAGAGTCGAGCAACAGACCGTTGATTTCACTAGAAAATGAATACGAAATATGAAGGCAGAACTGGTAAGATCATGGTTGAAATTTGTTTACTGGATTTCCTTTTCTTCATTCCTGTATTACAGATTTAAAAATATCCTATAACTTAGCTTGACAACCAAATATAGGAGGATCCGGTGGTTGTCCAATGAAAATAGTCGACCAAACTATGAGATCCCACGTCGGTTGGGGGAGGAGAACGAATCATTCTTTATAAGGGTGTGAAAACCTCTCCCTAGCAGACGCGTTTTAGAAATCTTGAGGGGAAGCCCGAAAGAGGAAGCCCAAAGAAGACAATATCTACTAGCGGTGAGCTTGGACCATTACAAATGATATTAGAGCTAGACATCGGGTGATGTGCCAAAGAAGAGGTTGAGCCCCAAAGGGGAGTGGACACGAGGCAGTGTACCAACAAGGACGCTAGGCTTGAAGGGGGTGGATTGGAGGAGGGAATGAGTGCTAGTGAGGACACTGGGTCCCGAAGGGAGGTGGATTGTGAGATCCCACATCGGCTGGGGAGGAGAACGAAACATTCTTTATAAGGGTGTGCAAACCTAGCAGATGCGTTTTAAATACCTTGAGGGAAGCCCGAAAAGGAAAAGCCGAAAGAGGACAATATCTCCTAGCGGTGAGCTTGGACCATTACAAATGGTATCAGAGCTAGACACCGGGTGATGTGTCAGCGAGAAGGTTGAACCCCGAAGGGGATGGACACGTGGCGGTGTACCAGCAAAAACACTAGGCCACAAAGAGGATGGATTGGGGGTTCCCACACTAAGTGGAGAGGGAAATGAGTGTCCGCAAAGATGTTGGGCCCTGAAGGGAGGTGGATTGTGAGATCCCACACTAAGTGGAGAGGGGAATGAGTGTCCGCAAAGATGCTGGGACCTGAAGGGAGGTGGATTGTGAGATCCCACATCGGTTGAGGAGAAGAATGAATCTTTCTTTATAAAAGTGTGGAAACGTAGCATACGCTTTCTTAAAATCTCGAGGGAAAGCTAAAAAAAAAAAAAGTAAAAAAAAAAAAAGTCCATTTGCTAGCAGGACTTCAGCCTGTCACATAAACACTCACATTCCACCAATGGACAGCAGCATGGTTCAGGACTGTAAAGTTGAAAATTGACATTGTTCCCTCTAAACAAGTATCAATAAATGAACCAACGGTTCTTTCTTTTTTAAAATCGATATTGAAGGTTAAGCTTTATGCCGGCGGCCAAAATATTCGAGTCCCAGCAAAGCAGTTGAATATGATATCATAGATAAGGTACCAGAATTACAAAGTGCTACCAATTTATCATATGTTATTGAAACTGTGCACTAAATTGCATATCATTTACTTCCATCAGGTACTATAAAGTGAAAGAACTGAAGATCAGGGAGTTATATCTGACCTGAAAAAAGCCTCTGAGAACTGAAATCTGGAATCCTCGTGCATATTGAGAGCTTATGAACTTCCAATCTCTGAGGAACTTGCTGAATTCAACTCTAGAACAATGCTGCAAAAAAGGAAAAATTGATGAACATTATTGATGTTCATCATCAACCATAAACTCCTGCCTTCTATGTTATCTTCTTCTGTTGTATCTTAAATTGAGGAACAATCTTTTACAATGAATAAATATCAGCCATTTCTACAGGATGAAGACAACAATTTACCAAAATTCAATAGAATATCATTTACAGAAACAACAAATGGTTGCATTTTTCAAGTTAATTATGTTATTGCATTACTTCAGAGTATCTACAGGGTTAAGGGTCAAAATCCTTCCCAGTATTTCCATTACAACAGGAAAAATCAACTCATAATTTGCAACATGAAAATTGTTACATGGCAATACAATTCGACACAAAAGTCTCCGCCAACACCAGATGAGGTAGATAGATACACATCTCAATGAAACCGGAGCACACCGCCCTATCATCGAAGCTATGCCTGTTGTGTTAAGAAAAGCATTCTTTTCATTATACATTGCCTTTAAAACAAAAATCCGATGGAACCAAGTACGTGGTTTTGTTCATTTTCTGCTGAAACTTCCAACTCAAAATAGCACAAGTCAGTAACTCCTGCCTCCAAGGCATCTCTGTTCTGAACGGAGCCACTACGAAGAAGTTTCGGGAGTTACGAAAGAAACTTCGAGCTCATATTAGTCATGGGTTGAGAACAGGCATAAAAAGTAGGCTCGAACGACGGCTACTTGGAAAAGATAGCAAGTTTCCGATCCATTCTTCTACCTGTTGAGAGACAATATTACATCTCAGTCATCACATGCAGATACATGCTACTCAGACATCCACAACAACATCCTATAGGTGAACATGGTCGAGACGTATACTTCAACTAGTTCAGCTAGGTTCAAGTTTGAAAGTTCTGTTTTAACCTTTTTAACCTTTAAAGTTATCTAAAAGAACTTTTCCATTAGCTTTCTCAGATAAAGTTGTCTAATGGCAACTGAGTTGTAGCTTAGAGTTTTACAAAAGGGTAAACGAGAGCATATATAGTCTCCTGTTCAAGCCTTAGCCCTCCAAATACATAACTTTCAAGATTAAGGGTTCTTTTAAATCAAACTCCATGAAGCACGACGTCTCGAAAACCAATTAGGTCGTTTCTAATGATACAAAGAGCTTTTTTTTTTAATATGAATCGATGAAAACCCGATATTTAAAGACAGTTTCCGTACTTACTTGCTAATGGACTACCAGAACGAAGACAGAGATTATGTACCACGTCTTTACGTTAGCTCAATTGTTTTTTAGAAGGAATTTTTTTGGGTATAATTTAACCTAAAAATGTTCTATGGACTTTGGCTTCCACAACGGTGATCATTTAGGAACCTGGGGTTGTTTAGATGTTCAAAGGTTAGTTTGAAGCTTTTAAATAGAGGTCTCTAGGTTGTAATTGATAGAACATTGATTAAAGATTCATTTCAAGAAACCTCCAAGACTTGGGCTACACTAGTTTTGGTATTAGAGCTCGTGACGAAGGGATCTGACATGGCGGGGCGAAAAAATCCCACCACCTTTGGTAATGACACGGCTCAAACCAGCAAAGAGGTTAAAATCCTCACCCTAAGGTCAATTTCTCAACGTGTCCTTAGCATGGAAGAATCAAGGGAAGAGTAGAGAAGTAATCTGTTAGAACCGCACCAAAAGTCGAAGGCTTTAACTGAAAAAAGTAAATCCTTCTCCGAGTAATAGATATCATTCATTCTCAACTTCGATACTATCTCATGAATTACACAAATATCTCCTAACTTTACGTTAATCCTTCGACAACAAAATTCTAGAATATTATTGGAAAGAGGAGCTTCAATTTTATCTATGACCTCAAGAGCTCCCAATAAGAACATTCTATCATCTCTTACAACTCCTGAACCATGATTTTCCAGTCCAAGATTTCAAGTTTACAATAGCTCGAGTGAGGACGAAGGTCTATATTTGAGGGTAAACTACGAATATCCCGGACAAACGGGAAGAACCCAACATTATCAACCCTAACAGGATTATGATTACAAAATGAAAGTAGACCTCCCAACATTCAGTGGGAAGTTTGATGTTGAAACATTTCAAGATTGGGTCAAAGAAGTGGAATCCCTTTTCGAGTACAATTTACACCAATACTCTAGAAGACAAAAAGGTGAAATTGGTGACCTATAAGTTGAAAGGAGAGGCCTCCACATATGATAAAAGACCTATTAGGTTTTGGCCAAAGACGTTGAAGTCGATGAGGAGCCAGTTTCTTCTAGTGAACTACGAGCTACTACTATACAATCAATATCAACAATACACCCAAGGAAACAGATTAGTACTGACACTTCTGGCCAAGTCTGAATAACATCTTCGTTGATGGTCTAGTAAATATCAAGAAGTAACGAGGCCGTGGCTTTGGGAAGAAAGGTGGAGGGTAATAAGGCCTCGAAGCAAAAAGAAGTAACAAGAAGATCACCTTGGGACAAAGGAAACAAAGGTTTTAAAAGAAGCACCACCGATGTGCAAAACAACTGGAAAATTGACGGCCCATCCACATTCAATACCTATCGACAAGGGAAAGGAAGAACGAACAAACCAACGACTGGAAAGATGAACAATGAAGGAGTGAGTGCCCAGAAAATGTTTTAGATGTCGGCAGACGAGTGCCAAAAAAGACTAACGATCAAGCATGCCCAATTGGATTTGAGTCTAAATCCTCTAGTGATGATGATTTCGCATCTAGACCTCTCGATTTTCAACCAATAGACATCAGCAGAGAGAGAAAGTCTCCAGTAAGCAGGCCAATTTCAAAATGAAAATTGGTCTCCCTAGCTTCAATGACAGGATGAGTATCTAGCACTTTCTTGGTTGGGTTAAATGTGTGAATTATTATTATTATTATTATCTTGAATACATGGGCACATCGAAAGAAAAGAAAGTAAAACTTGTGGTTTTAAAACATAAAAGTTGGGCATATACATGTCGGGACCCACTTCAAACGAATAGAAAGAGATGGAAAAAGTCAAAGGTTTTTCGATTAATGAAGCAACTGATGTAGTTTTTTGTTCTACCAGCTATTTCTTTTGTTCTACAAGCCCTACAAAAAGAGGAAAAATTACTGAAAAGAATTTAGTCCACAGCAAAATTTGAGAGATCCCACATCGGTTGGGGAGGAGAACGAAACACCCTTTATAAGGGTGTGGAAACCTCTCCCTAGCAGATGCATTTTAAAAACCTTGAGGGGAAGCCCGAAAGGGAAAGCCCAAAGAAGACAATATCTGCAAGCGGTGGGCTTGGACCGTTACAAATGGTATCAGAGCCAGATACCGAGCGATGTGTCAGCGAGGAGGTTGTTCCCCGAAGGAGGGTAGACACGAGGCAGTGTACCAGTAAGGACATTAGGCCCCGAAGGGCAGTGGATTTGGTGGTGGTCCCACATCCATTGGAGAAAGGAACGAGTGCCAGCGAGGACGCCGGGCCCTAAAGGGGGGTGGATTGTGAGATCCTACATCGGTTGGAGAGGAGAACGAAACACCCTTTATAAGGGTGTGAAAACCTCTCCCTAGCAAACGCATTTTAAAAACCTTGAGGGGAAGCCCGAAAGGGAAATCCCAAAGAGGACAATATCTGCTAGTAGTGGACTTGGGCCGTTACAATTGGTATCAGAACCAGACACCGGGCGACGTTCCAGCGAGGAGGCTGTTCCCCGAAGGGGGGTAGACACGAGGCAGTGTGCCAGTATGGACGTTGGGCCCCGAAAGGAAGTGGATTTGGTGGTGGTCCCACATCCATTAGAGAAAGGAACAAGGGCCAGCGAGGATGCTGGACCTTAAAGGGGGGGTGGATTGTGAGATCCTTCATTAGTTGGAGAGGAGAGCGAAACACCCTTTATAAGGGTGTGAAAACTTCTCTTTAGCATACGCGTTTTAAAAACTTTGAGGGAAAACTCAAAAGGAAAGCCCAAAGAGGACAATGCTAATGGCAGGCTTGGGCCGTTACAAAATCAATCATCCAAGGTCATAGTTACAAAAAGGCCTGGGGACAACGCCCAAATTGAGACATTAAATCTACCCAACTCCCAAACCTCGCCACACAACCTCTCAACCTATTTGAAAACCCTATTATTGTGCACAAATCAAATACCCCAAATGATAGCGAAGAAGCTAGCCTGCACAAGACTTGCCTTTAATTCGAAAAGAGACTTGTATTAATCACAAAATGACAGCCTATGGGTCAGGTAGAGGAAACCCTCTCCCAACAAGAGTCTACAAAAACAACTTCCAATCAAGCAAAATCTAAAGAAGGCTACAATTACAAAATAACTTTGTGGTTCGGACTCCACTAGGAGATTGAACTGTACAACGTTTCAAAAAATACCGTCTTCTTAACCTTTGTTTTGACAAAAAAAAAAAAAAACAAAACCCTACGGTACCTCTCGTTCCAGAGACGCCAAAGCAAAGCTTTGACCACACACTGTCACAAAACCCTAACCCTATTCTTAAAGAGACTGCCAGTCAAACATTCCACCATCCATTCTATTTGGGGATCATCCAACAAGGAAAATCTCCCCCGTTACCAGAATCAATCAATTAATAAATTTGTAGGAGTGTACTTTGAAAATATTCTAGTTCATATCTTAAAAAATGTTCTTTCATGGAATCTGAACAATGTTAAATACCTTTTAAAATCTTCAATCTTCAATGTTCAATGTTATACAATCAAATGATTGTTCTTGGGATTAATCCAGATGCATAGGAAAATTTGTCAACATCCTTATGATACATTCTCAGATTTTCTAGTCATTCCAAAATCTAAAGTATTTAAAAAGCAAACAGGAACAATCTATTGCCTTCTTTGTGGAGAATGAACCGGGACATATCCAAATTCTTTCCCATTTGCATTAATAACTAGGAAATTTAGGTATTCTAAGAAAAAAAAATGTAATCTTGTGAAAAACAGTTTGATTTGGAATAGAGGAGATCAAATTAGGGCAACTCACCAAGGGAAATGATGAGGGACCTCAGGAAAAATTGCCACAGATGATAGAACGAATACATGATCCAAATTTAATAGCAATGGTACCATGTCGATCATGAGACTACATTCAATTCGCTAATGAGGCATGCATGCATCTATACCAAGACCACAAAAATAACAGCGAAATGAGGAAAAGATACGATTATAAAGAAGAAGGATTTGTCGGAACTTACCCAAGAAGAAACATACAATTCTGTTGATTGATTGGAACTTCTTGGCCAAAACTCAATACATCCAACCAGTACACTCCACGGAACCACAGTGACATCTCTTCTTTTTAACATTTCCATCAGAATCACGAACTTGATCGATCATATAATTGTAATGGTAAGATAGCTCCTGTAAGGGAGGAATATTCTCGGCAGCAAAGAACATAATATGTGGAATTCGCTTATCCTCGTGATCATAAAGAACATTTTGGGCGTAAAGATTGGGTGAGCAACTATGGTTGATAAATCTCCCAATATTACCATAATTTGCCGCATCAATGGTAAAACTACCATCCTCCACAATATCACAAGCATTCGCCTGTGTGTCGGGCAGGAGGGTTGAAAGTCCATCCCAGAGAGAATTGTCACTGAAGTTATTCCCAATATCAAACAAATACTCATCGTTACCAGTTCTTTGTTCTGCTTCCTTATCCTCGAGAAGCTCCCCTACATACTCACAAATAAAACTTCCCGAGGGGATTGAATTTAGGGATCTCACACCCCATCCCCTTGATTTGGTTTTAAAAACTTCCAATTGAAATTTGATACCACGCTGACCAACTCGATTATGACAAGAAGGAGGACACTTGCATGAAGGACCACACTCATAGACAAGAGACTTTGCCTCAACAATAGCCCCATTATGATTAAATGGTATCTCTCCTCCATTCAAGACTGCACAATGACATCTCTCAGAATCTGAGCACCCTGCAGTACAATCACAACCCTTGAGAGGAATTGGGCGACACCAATCAGGATATATCACTTTATTGATGTAACTAAATGGTGGTGGCTTCTCGTCATCTATGATGTTCACTGCACAAACAGGAATTGATTCTTTCCCTTGAGAAATATCGTCCGCACAAAGACCTTCTCTTACTTTGAATTTTTTAGACCTCTTTAATTCTTTCCAAGCAAGTTCAGGTTGACCTGGAATTCGACACAACTGAAACTTGTAAATAAGTTTACCATGAGGACCCATATCTTGCCACCATTTCTCCACCAAATATAGCCCATCGAAAACATACGTTTTTCCATCAGACGACTCATAGCCACGAATCACTCTAACGGGACTCTTTTCATCAAAACTATTCTTTAACGCAAGGTTTCCTCGTTCAAGTTTTTGGTCTTCAGGTTTTTTGTCTGAGTTCATCATATTTCCTCCTTGCCCTGTATAAATCAAGACATCTGAGTTATCAAGGTTATTAGTGTAGCCCCCTGATGCAACAATACTAGTAGCAAGGATCTTTTTACCACACTTTACATAATCTATCCCACCCTGAACTTGGCGATGAAGTCCAATAATATTAAGTTCTATCCTATATCGGAACTCATCCCCAACTTCAACTCCAGGGACTGGTCCTAAAATTTGTTTACACACATTAACATATTTCCCCTTATCCCTGAGGATTTTTGCTGCTATAAAATCAATCCTCCTAGAGGCATTTCCTGGGACCTTCTTCCCTGCTTCTTCTTCCTGCAAGAGCTTCCTACATACAGCTTGGAAAAGCCGCAATGTCTCCCTTACTCTAGTCCTAGTACCTTTAGAATCACTACCATGCTCATTTCCAATTTCATTAATTTGAGAGAATGGAATAAGGCTCACATCAGTATTATAGGGTCTAAGATTCAAATGAGAATCGTTATTTTCATCGTCACTGACACTTATACTGCTATCTGCAATAACTAGCTGATGCATATCCCCATTAACAGCATCGCTTTTAACGGAAGATGTCTTCTTTGAAGAATTTTTGTGATTCTCTCTTGTATCCTCCTTTCTTAAAATTGGTTCCGTTTTCTCTAGCTGCCCACGTTTCTTCAATTTTCTTCCACTTGAGCCACCTCCTGGAGAGGGCTTGTTGTTTGATTTACCTTGCCTCCAAGGACAATTTGATGAAGCCATAAGACCTAACACAATAAGTCTTTCAGATGAAAGGGTTTCCTCCAAGGGTACAAGTTTCAATTGCTTCTGATTGGAGGGCGTATCCAAAATATTTTCTTTTGGAGGTGCCTCTCCTCTAAAAACCACAATTTCCTTACTGAAATTTTCCTCCAAACCTTCTTTCACTTCATTTAGAGTACTCTGACACTTGTTATCAAGCTTGGATTGATCACTACAGGAAGTTTTTGTGCATTTTTCTAATGTACATTCGTTTCTCAATCCACATTTACTTTGCATCTCTGTTGCTTTAATAGTTTCCTCAATCAAATCAGCACAAATTTTATCCATGGTTAGCTTGGCCAAATCCTCTGCCAATTCAATATTGTGTTTTTCTTTGTGAGCATTATCTGCCACACATTCTACATCCTTATCCAAATTTAACGACTTATAATGATGCTCGAAATTGTTTTGAGAGTCAATCACTGGGGGACACTCCACATTGGATAAAGGAGGGGCGTTTTGTCCACAGAAGGGAGGGAAGTCTCTAACAGCTGAAACTACTCTTCTAGGAGGGTATTTTCTAACCACAACCTTCTTCACGTTTTTGCCATTAGAAACAAAGGTGGGGTAATTGGGTGGTGAGCATGGCCTCAACTTACTGGGCTCAAGTACCTCTTCTTTTCTAGCAGAAACAACCACTCCATGCAAGGTTTTCAATAAAGGTTCATCTTCCGCAGAACATTTTATATTTTTAGACAATCCATCTCTGCTTTCCAAATCCTCAGTCAACAATGATGATGCAGCCTTCACTGTACTGTGCCCATCTTCTAGATGCAAAATAGTGGTTCCTTTTGTGGCAAAGTCTAAAGCAGTATGTGCATTTGACATCTTTACACTTCCCAACACTTCATGATGCACCGACAGAGAACTCTCTATTATATCACCTATCACACCTTTTATGGGGATTGAATTATTTTGCAAAACACTCTGGCCACAGCCAGGAGGGAAATCCCGGACAACAGAGACTTTACGTCTTTTATATTTAAGTAGCTCTGAATGTGGAAAAGAATCGCCATTTTCAATACTCAACCTTTGAATCCTCTCCATGGAATCGTTACATTTGAGCGACATAGTTGCTCATGGAGATTTGAATTTAGCTGGATTTGGAACTAATGTGCAGGGTAATGGAAGTCCGTAAAAGCTGAACCTCGAGGACTATGTCTTGAAGAGGAAATCCGCAAGCCTCAAGTTAAACATGGCATGAGCCTTGATCATAATAGAAAAAATAATCAATAAAGAATACTAAAGATAGAAAAAGAAAAAGAATAAAAGAAAAGACATGACTCAAAACATAATGATGGTATAATCAAAGGAGCCAGTACGGATGAAACATTAAAATGACATAATGAGGAAGATTAATAACTCATGCTTAGTAAGAAAAACTATTAAACCACCTTTAATGCTTCATCAACTTTTAAATCACCTCTAGAAGGCTAAGGTAAGGTGACCTCCCTTTCCTTTTATGTATTATTTCCTATTCCTTAGAGAATTAGTTAGCTTTTCTTTATTATAAATAGGCATATGTACTTCTTTAAGGAATAATAAGAAAGGAGAGTAATACAAGTTACTCTTTTAACATAAGGAGAGTGGTACAAATTACTCTTTCAACATGGTATCAGAGCCTTCAGAGCCAATTGAATCTAAAGTTGGTGAAGTCTAAAGTTGGTGAAGCTTTCATAGGTACCGATCATTCACGGTGACCAAGTCCTGCCTCTCTTCTCTTTATTCCACCATCATGACAGAAAAATCTCAAATTTTTCTTCCAGTCGTCATCACAAAGCTTCAAATTTGAAGTATTCAAAATGGAGGGAACCAAGGGCATTGGAGGAAGAAAATGAGGTGACAAAATTAAAATCTCCAAGTCCGTCAAGGCTGGATTCCAATTCTCGGTTGGAAAAATCAAATGATACCTAAAGAAAGGTCGCTAAGTAAAGCGCACTGTTCTAGGTGCTCTGATCTACTTGGCCACCATCCTCAAATACCTTGTTGCTGAGGTTTTGGAATTAGTCGGGAATGCAGAAAATGGTAGCAGCGCACGCTGCTGGCCAAGAGGAAGGAAGTGAAGGACCCACATGGGGGCATTTCCTTCAGACGGTGGTGGAGTTAGAAGAAGAGTGATAAATGAAGATTTAAGGGAAATGGGAAAATTAAGGCAAGTGAAGATTTAAGCCAAGACGGGAGTTTGGAGTGTGGAAATCAAAGGTATGTAATGTAGAAAACTTGTGGGTTGCAAATCTTGAACTCTTGATATACAATGCATGATAATCTTTGAGATTAGGCTCAATAGATTGGTGAATGTGTAGTCTACATCTTTGTAGAAGAATTTGACAAGAGCTCACAAGCCTAAGAGGAGGATCGAGCACTAAGGACACATTGGGTATTAAGGAAAAAGATTTGGAAATCTCCACAGAGGTCCGAGGAAGAAGACGTGTGAGGTGCGTAGGCCTCACGCACATGTGAAATCGAGAGTGCCGAGGAGTGAGACGCGCGGGTCAGCGCGTGGAGGCTTGTTTTGAGTTTTCGTCTGTCCGTTCAACTCCTTTTGACCTGTTATATTAATATTGGCCTATACTCGCCTTGAAAATTATTAAATAAGGTCCAATTAGGAGAAACTGTGACGAAAATACCATATTATGAGCATATTACGAAAGAGAAGGGACTAACAATCCAAGTAAGTAGCATATCGAAGCGCCTAAACAAGTTTAAACTTATGATATTCAAGTAAAGCATGTTGACCATGTTATTAGGAGCTAAAATTCTAAGCATGTGTAAATGGCATGAGTTAAATAACAATAATTGTGAATGCATGCATAAGATATGAGCATGTTAGAAGTACATGATTAGATGTATGATGTATGACTCTAGTTTATGCTTATGAGCTTGATATGATATGAGATGTATATGAGTAATTTCAGTATGCTATTCTACACAGAACCCCTGACCGATGCATTGTGTGCTAAGTTAGGAACAATGAATATTCCTGACCATTGGGTTATGTGCTAGACAGGCTATAATTGACCAAGAGAAAGTCTTATATACGAGTTCGAAATTTGTAGTAAGCATAAACAAAGCCAACAAATGAAGTTTAAGGTAGCTAAAATACCTTCATACGGTATAAAGGCCCTAGTAGATAAGGCTAGGAGCCAAGGAATGGTTGGATTGAGGACCCGATCTAGACCAAAAACCTATAAATAACCCATTATGAGTAAAACTTAAAGTATATTGGAACGATAATTAATAAAACTTGTTAATAACAAGTTAGCTACATACTGTGTAAATTAATTACTCACAAAAAATTATTTTTATTCTTCTTTCCAAATAGACGAGATATAGTGCATCGAGACGGGTGTGTAGACGAGCTGGAGACTTCGGGAATCCTATCTAGACCTGAGTCTGTTTTGGTTATATTTACTTTTGTTCTGTTTTGAAAACTTGTTTAGCATGTTTATAGGATGTTTATAGTTTGCGTCAGTAGTAACAACTGTGAATCAGACTCCCCGGTAAACAGGCATTACACCCCAAGTCATTACCTCAATGAGCCAGAGATTGAAATATTGGATTGGGCTCTGGCATGGTATGTAGAAATGACTTGGCCTGGGCACAAAAGGGTTCATGCCTCAATAGTGCTTGAACAGATGGATGTCCGAGAGGTTCCAAATATAAAGTTAACTCATGGGTCGGTTCTCGATAAGCATGCTTGAGCGAACTACGAAGGCCAATGACATTCCAAGGCACGGAATAGCATCATGAAGCATTGGTGGGACTCGAAAGTTCCTAGATAGCACTGTCCTGAGCCGATATGTCTTGACAAGCATTATAATGGTTCAATAAGCTTTAGTTTACATAGTTATACCTTAGTAAACATTATAATGCCTCGATAGATTTCAGAAGTGCTGAAATCATCTGATAATCTCCTATTGAGCATTTTAAGGCTGTTTTGACCCAATGAAGGGTTCAAACACATCCTGATGAGGTTCTTGGTCGATGTGGAAGCATGTGGGCCAGAGTTTTTGAGAAACTAGATGGTGAAATGAGATGCGATGTTGTATATGAAGGATCTTGAGCCTAGAGTGCAAGCCAGCCCGAAAGAAAGAAGCCGGCCCTTGTTCAAGACTGATTTCACTCTTTGGTGGGCTACAGCCTCTTTCTTTTCTTTTCCGAACAAGCTACAGCTTTTGAATCGAAGCGACATGTATGGTCGAATTTTGAATTTCGAGCCATTGTAAAACATACAAACTAAGGGAAAGACATGATAAAGTTGTAATGTGACAATAAATCAGCCTATCAATATTGCTCATAATCCTGTCCAGCATGATAGGACAAAGCATATTGAAATCGAATGACATTTTAATAAGGAAAAGTTAGAGAAGGGGTTAGTATGCATGAGTTATGTGCCCTCACGGCTTAACTGGCAAATGTGCAAACAAAAGAACATCATAGCAGCTTATTGTTTCATGAGATAGTATCCAAACTAGAAATGAATGATATCTATTCTTCCTTTTCTATATTGTCTCCTGTTCTCTAGAGAATTAGTTTGCTTTTCTATATTGTTCCATACATTGCTGAAATCATCTTGTTAAACAAGAAAAATTAACTCCTATTGATAGAGGTGGTATTGGCCTCATCAATTTAAAGAACGAAAATCAGGCTTTCAAGCAAATTGGATCTAGCATTACCAAAGAGAGAAGTCACACGATAGAGGGGGGATCATCGATGCAATGTACGGAACCTCTCCCTTTTTTTTTTCTTTTTTATGAAAATAACTTAACTTACATTGAGAAAAGATGAAAAAAAATACAGATACAAAAAAGAAAAACCCACAAAAGGAGCCAAACTACCAGAATGGACTGGTCGTGAGAAATAAGACCAAGTGAATAATTACAAAAGGGACTAGAAATAGAGGCCGAAAGATAAACAAAGAACCTAAGTTCAGGCTCCCTATTCAAATAAGCATCCTCCCTCCTCCAAATCAGGTTGAAATTCCACAACTCTGTATGGGCTTGAAGTTGGTGCTCACGCAGAGCTTCTAGAACAGTCTCTACGTGTTTCAGATACTCCAGGCTTTTATGGGAAGGGAATCGCTAAGACCAATCATTCCCTAGTCTCGTCTATATCCTATTACTATTATAGTTGGGATATTATATCTATTAAAATGGAGGAAGAAGAGATAATATCGTATAAGTCAAATATCGACATAAGTACTCTCCTCTAAAGATTTTGTTGTTTCCATCTTCCAAAGCCCCCATAAACTAGCCTACACCCAACTTGACACAAAAATTGCCCTTAATCATGAAAATGGCAAATTGAAACTTTGACCCTAAACACAGCCCATGGACCGTGGAAGAACATCAAGAAGTATTAGAACTTAGCTCTTGAGCATATGACTTCCAAAGTTAACAAACAATGGAGCATCTACATCTTTCTAGTACAACCATTGGCTTCCATGATCTTATCACCCCATTGGTGCGTCCTTCATTAAATTTGCTCCATTTCTTATTTTTCATCGACTATATTAAAGGACATTTTCTCATCTTTTCAATTGGTGAGTGGCTCTCCCATAGAACTCAAGGTTCTCCTTTCATTTACTCAACTTGGACACCCTTTTAAAAGTTGGAAAATGCCCCTATGGACACCTTGTTTCTTATGTTCTACAAGGAGAAATTCAATCGTTGCTACAAGGAGAATTCATTTATAAATTCAAACACTACTTTCATGCAGAAATCCAACCTTCAGTCAGAACAGAAGAACTTCAAGAAAACATGAAGAACAAAAGAAGAAACAGAGATAATTACCTAATTTACACACCAGGAGCCACGAACGAAGAAACCCAGCAAGCAAATGAGGACTGCCGCAATGCCCAACACTTATACTCGTGGGTTTCACCAGATTTCATTCCACGTCTCTCTCTCTCTCCTTTGAGCAACAGCCAATTTCTCTCTCTCTCTCGCGCCCTCCCAGTCGAGATCCCAATCCAATCAAGAAGAAAGGTGCTGGGATTCCACCGTCTCCTCCTCCTACCTCTCTCAGAGAGTCGCGAACTTGAAAACAAGTCGGGTCGGGTCGTGGTTTCCCGGATGCGGGCAGAAATGTTAATTATGTTTACAATATTTAATTTTAAAAACAATATTTTCATTTTTATCATTTTTTAAATAAAGTAAAAAATGCAAGAAAAATGAAAATTACAATATATTTATTTTTAAGCAAAAAAAAAAATCTAGTTCCCTTAAAAAAAAAGTAGGCAAAAATTTTAATATTTCAATATTTATTTACTCAAAGTACTATAGTTTCTAATATTCACCCTTAATCGAGGGTCGACGCCTCCGACTCCTTCCAATCTACTGGCACGACTAAGTTTAGGGCATGGCATGGTTCTAATATTATGTAGACGAACACAACTCTCCACAATGGTATAATATTGTCCACTTTGGATCTAAGCTCTCATGGCTTTGCTTTGGGCTTTCCAAAATGCCTAGTACAATGGAGAGAATATTCTTTGTTTATAAACTCATGATCATTTCCTAAATTAGCAGATGTGGAACTTTCATCCTCCAACAGGTTCAACCTGGTTTAGTTATAGAATTTAAGTCGAACTACTGAGAATAAACAAAAAAAGAAACTAGAAAACGTGGCTGAACCACCATGAACTGATTACTTAACGGTTCAGTTTGGACAAGTTGTCATTGGCTTAATTTGAAGCATGAAGTGCTGTTTGGGTCGGATTTTATTTATTGATCAAAGTTTAAAAAATAATAATAATTAAAGTTAAAAAATAAAAATAAACCTAATTTTCCCCCCAAATCTTTATAAAGAAAAAATCGCTCGCCATAGGGTTCGAACGCGCGACCTCGCCGGAAATGTTCTTTATTAATTTATATATTTAATAAACGAAATCGTAGTTGAAAATCAACCATGAATTTCAATCGAAACCCTAATTTCTACCATTAATTTCCAGAGGGAGGTTTCTGTTTCTGTTGATCTTCATCTTTTCGTCTCACTATGAACGTATATGATGACGACGATCCCGTCGTTTTTGGCTCGCCAGGGAATGTCTTCCGTCGCTGCCCCTTCACCGGCAAACCGAAATCCGGCGACGACGACTCTGACTCTGAATCATCGGATTCCGGAGCGTTCCATGTGGAGTCCACCGGCATTTTCATGGTATCTCTGCCTGATAGCTTGGAAGAGAATGCTGATAGTCTCCCTCATTCGTACGAGACTGCACCGGAAGAGTTGGTGCCGACCGGCTCCGATGGAAGGAGGTCTGTTGCGGCGGACGCCATTGGTGCAGAGGTGAGCGCTGAATATGTTGACGATGGGAAGGCTATTGATTTGGGGAGGGATACGGATGTAGGGTTGTACTCGGAAGTTCAATCGACCGCGGAAACAGTTGAGAAGGATAAATCGATCGAAATTATTGATGATTGTAGAAGCCATAGTTCCGAAGCGAAGAAACGTAGAATTCCATTTGATGAATCGGACGTCTCGTTGGGTGTATCCTCATCGAAAAAGTTGAGGTTATCCGAGGAAGCTTTAGGTTTGAGCTCTTGTGCAAGAATTTTTGTAGATAAATTTCCGGTTGATTCCACGAATTCCGGTGGAGGATCAAAAGTTAGTTCTGTAGATAACAACGACGACTCCGGTGGAAAATGTAAGTTAAATGGAATGAATGACGGAAAAGTTTCCGATGGCGAGAATGGCGAAAATGGCGAAAATCACTGCATTTTCAAAGAGGAATCTACAGAGAAGGAAGTGAAGGAAAGTGTGAAGAACTCTCAATCTGATAAGCAGAGCAATCTCCAAGAAGAAATTGCAAACGCTCACCAATCCTCTTCTCGGGTGCTGCCACCTTCACTCACTGGAGTGAAAAAAGATGCATCTGGGGAGAGGTCCAACACCTCTGAAGATCATCCTATGGAGGTCACTCTTTTGGAAATCTTGAAGATTCTCGCAGGAGAACAAGACAGGGAAAATGAATTCAATGATGAGACTTTGTCAAATCTCAGCATATTGGACATTGTCCAGCGCCGTGGAATGACATTTCCCCGGCCGGAGTGGTGGCCGCCGGAATACTGAACAGTTGCTGTGACAGGAAAGAGGAGAGTATGTAGAATAAACAACACTGGAAATGATCAGCAGCTGGGAGATGACTTCTTCCAGCAAGCCATTGGTAATTAATCTATCAAACCCATCATGAATCAAGAGATTACTGTTTATGTGAATTGGGAAAATCTTTTGGAATATACATATGGTGTATTGATTTTTTGAAATGATCATTCTCCATTGCTTTGTTTTGGAAAAAGAACAAGGAAAATCCTTTTGCCTCTTTCACTTTTGTAAATGTATGGATTTGCCATTAGTGGCTTGTGAAGTGATGATGAACATGCCTTGTGTGGTTTGTGCTGTTTGTCTAGTTTATTATACTAGTTTGCAGGCTTGTCATATTGTGATGCAAAGTTTTGAACAACTACAAAGGTTTTTGTGCAATGGCTTCAAAACCAATGAACTCCTTAACTTGTTGGAGTACTCATTCTACCTCCATTCCTTCTAGTCCCTTTATTACTTACCTAGCCCTTTTTAACCACTAAGCCAACCCCTACATTACTCATGTTGGACATATTATTGCCTGAACCTTTTATGCAGTTCTCGTGTCCCATGTCATTTTAAATTATGATTAACTAATACTTGTGTGACCACGGTGGGTCACATGCCCACTTAGAATTATTTAGTTTTTTTTAGTAAGGAAATAAAAATTTGAACCATAACTTGAGATCCCACGTCGTTCAGAGAGGGGAATGGAGAGGGGAATGAAACATCTCTGAAAGGGGGTGGAAACCTTTTCCTAGTAGACGCCTTTTAAAACTTTGAGAGGAGCCTGGAAACAAATGTGCGGGAGGGAAAAGAGATGGAGGACTATATGTGCTGGAGCGCGGCAACCCTGCTTTTATTTCAGTCCTTAGAAATAAATCTATACGTGCTTCGAATGATTTATGGCATGCTCGCCTCACCTGGGTCATGTGAATCATTCTGTTATTTCTTTTTTAAATAGAAAATGTCGTATTTCTCTTACGTCTTTATTGCCTTCTCCATCACTATGTAGTATTTGTCAGCTTGCAAGAAGTCATCGATTGCCTTATTCCCACAATGAACGTAGGTCGTCTCATGTGTTAGATCTTATTCATTGTGATCTGTCTCATGTGTTAGATCTTATTTATTGTGATCTTTGGGGTAGACGCCTTTTAAAACCTTGAGAGGAGCCTGGAAATGAAAGCCTAAATAGGACAATATTTGCTAGTGGTGGACTTGGGTTGTTACAAATGGTATCAAAACCAGTCACTGAGTTGCGTGCCAGCAAGGATGTTAAGTCCTAGAGGGGGATGGACACTAGGCGGTATGTCAGTGAGGATGTTGGGCCCCAAAGGAGGGTGGATTGTGAGATCCCACATCGGAGAGGGGAACTAGTGCCAGCGAGGACGTTAGGCCCTAAAGGGTGGTAGATTGTGAGATCTCACATCAGTTGGAGAGGTGAACGAAACACTCTTTATAATGGCATGGGAACCTCTCCCCAATGCGTTTAAAAACCTTGAGAGGAAGTCACATCTATTGAAGAGGGGAGCGAAACACTCTTTGTTAGGGCGTGGGGAAACTTCTCCCCAACGTGTTTTAAAACTTTGAGGAAAAGAGTTTGAAAAAAGAAGCCCAAAGAAAACAGTATCTACTAGCAGTGTACTTAAGATGTTTGGATCGAAAATATTTGTTTTATAAGCAAATTGTCTAATACTCGAGTTAAGTAACTTTGAAAACTTACCTGGGCTAAATTGCAAGCACTTACTACAGTCTTGGGCTTGGTATCTTCTTAACCTCGTCTTGGTTGGGTTACTTACTGTCTGATAGAGCGTCTGAGCTAGCAATCATTATTTCCCCACCATGAATTTTCACTTAATCTTCATCTGTAATTTTCCTTCTGAATGTTATTTCCTATTATCTGCACGTTCCTTTACCGTATAAATTAGGCATCAATTGTCATCCCAAAAATGTTTCCATATTTCAACAAAGAAAATATTTGATTTACCATGGTAAAAAAGAGTTAAGTAAAAAATATATTACCCATGTACAGAAATCTAAACTTTATAACTTCTGAGATGGGAGCTATATATTACCAGTGGTAGCATTTACAAAAAAGCCTACCCAAATCCCCCCCTTCCCCTTATAGTTTCGAGTTTATAAGGGCGGTTGAAAGGGTAAAGAAGAGAAATCAACCATGACCCACATCGAGACGATTCTCATTTCCAATTTCAACAAGCACGAGAAAAGTTATACTTTTAAAGCTTCTTCGAAATTGTCAATGATGCACAAGTCGAAGATTTACCGAGCTACTACTATTGCTTGCCTGTGGAGTACCGAAACTCAGGGACGGATGAAGGAGCTCGGCTTGAGGAAAGGAGTTGTTCGACCTCACATCCAATAGGAGATCCTGGTCCGAACTATCCTCATCGAAATGGAGAGATTCCAGTGTGAAGGAACCTCCATCAGAAGGCAAAGCAAATAAACTTCTTGGACTGAAGCAAGAACCGTCGCTGTCGACGAGTTCCTTGCTTTCCACGCTCGTCTTTGTCGTCCCCCTTTTGGGACTCTTCATTGCAGTCCTGGTTTCTAGAGATGAACATGTTTCTAAATTAGCTCCAAAAACAAGTAATATAGGTTTTGCAGACATTCAAAAGATCAATTGATTAAAGTTGTTTACTTTGAGATCAATAAGATGAAGAGTCGCTAAATAATGTGTTCATGTTTCTCCGATACCACGGCTCTATCCTGAACTCTAAAGATTTTGCAAATATTCAAAAGATTATAGGGAGAACACGATTTAAAAAGTTGTCTTGTAACGGCCTAAGTCCACCACTAGCAGCTATTGTCTTCTTTAGGCTTTCCCTTTCGAGTTTCTCCTCAAAGTTTTTAAAACGTGTATGCTAGGGAGAGGTTTCCACACCCTTATAAAGGATGTTTTGTTCTCCTCCCCAACCGATGTGGGATCTCACAATCTACCTCCTTTAGAGCCCAGCATCCTTGCTGGCACTCATTCCTCTCTCCAAACAATGTGAGATCCCCACAATCCACTCCTTTCGAGGCCCAACATCCTTGTTGGCACACTGCCTTCGGGGCTCAACCTCCTCGCTGGCACATTGCCCAGTGTCTAGCTCTGATACCGTTTGTAATGGCTCAAGTCCACCGCTAGCATATATTGTCCTCTTTGAGCTTTCCCTTTTGGGTTTCTTCTCAAGGTTTTCAAAACGCGTCTACTAGGGAGAGGTTTCCACACCCTTATAAAGGATGCATCGTTCTCCTCCCCAACCGATGTAGGATCTCACAATCCACCCCCTTTAGGGCCCAGCGTCCTCGCTGACACTCGTTCCTCTTTCCAATCGATGTGGGATCCCTCAATCCACTCCTTTCAGGGTCTAGCATCCTTGTTGGCACACCGCCTCGTGTCCACCCCCTTCAGGGCTCAGCCTCCTCGCTAGCACATCGCCCATTGTCTAACTCTGATACCATTTGTAATGGCCCAAGTCCATCGCTAACAGATATTATCCCCTTTGAGCTTTCCCTTTCGAGCTTCCTCTCAAGGTTTTTAAAACGTGTATGCTATGGAGAGGTTTCTACACCCTTATAAAAGATGTTTCGTTCTCCTCTCTAACCGATGTAGGATCTCACCGTCTACTTCTCTTGGTCTGCCGAAGATATTTGCTCAAAAATGAGCTGATCGACCAACCATAACGATAATTGAAATGAGATTAAGAAATGCATGCAGTTTGCAAGCGGCAGCAACTCTAGAGATTTAGATAGACACAAGACTCTATTATGATATCTAAAGCATGAGTTTGATACTAATGAGGAGACCACAAGCAAAATATTGACCAACCTGAAAGCTTTTTGTTTTGGCCATCAAGCACTCTCTTTCCGTTCATAAAGCCACTTGATGCAGCAGCAAATCCTTGAACAGCCACTCCACTGCTACATTTCTGCAGCCCATAGAATATATATAATCACTCTTCACAACTCATCAGGTTAGGAATTACGGATCTCCACAATGGTATGATATTGTCCACTCTGAGCATAAACTCTCATGGTTTACACTATAGAGCCTCCTCTTAATCGAGGCTCGACTCCTTCTTTGGAGTCCTCGAACAAAGTACACCCTTTGTTCGACACTTGAGTCACTTCTGACAACACCTTCGAAGCTCACAACTTCTTTATTCGACATTACATGACTAAGTTAAGGACATGGCTCTATACCATGTTAGGAATCACAACTCTTCACAATGGTATGATATTGTCGACTTTGAGCATAAACTCTCATGGCTTAAGGCCTCAGACCTGTATTCGTTACTTATAAACCCAGGATCATTTCCTAAATTAGCCAACGTGGGACTCCCCCATACGATCTTACCTTGAGTAAATGATACCGTTCGACCCATTTCGATTTTGACAAATCCCACAACACGAGCCTACTCAAACTCCGGCAGTCTTCTCTTTTCGCACCCGGAAAGGAGAAATCGAACACTCCTTCAGTGAGCAGCTGCTTAAAAGAATTCAAATTCTCCTTGAATTCAGGGCTTTCAAACATGCTATTCAAGCTGCATTAACGAACAAAAACGGTAAGCTATCGATAAATCAGTCTGCTGAATCAACATGGAAGAAGATTAACCTTTCGGGAAGCTCTTCGGTATCAACAGACGGAAGATACTTCATTAATTCTTGCTGATCTTCGCTCGTCAATTGCTTCGTAAACTCCCTGAAGTTGAGAATGTCCTACACGAAACATGGGCCGGAATTATGACGTGGATGGTTCATATTTCAACAAGTCCATAAGAATACAACTTACCGTTAGATCTATATTACAGAGCGGCGAGTTACGGTTTCCAAGTGCTTGCGTTTTTTCTGATTGAGGCCTGTCCCTGTGATCACAAGCAGGAAAATTTCTCCTCTAAAGTCAATATCGTCGTGATTAATTCGTATCATATAACGAGTAAACAAGGTTTAACAGTGATTGAAATGGCTGTCACAACCAGGCAGACCATGGCTAAGATAACACGCGTGCTAGCACAAACACATATCAGAAGCTCTTATGAACTACATTCGGGATCAACTCGAGTGTATGCAGTCAATACGAACTATTTTTCACGTGATAAACCAGTCGATGCTGAACGAAAAGATTTGAATTCAGTTTGGTTCGAAGTTTACCTTTTAATTTGTTCCTGCAAGAACCCTTGTCCATTAGAGTGCTTTCTCCCAATTCCAAGAGTGGAAAAATTTACAGTCTTGTTGTCAGCTTCATAATGTACAGGAAGGATGGAGGGCTCTGAATAAACCTCGTTTATGGTGAATTGTTTATTATCAACTGAAATCGAGCTTGCTTCCGACTCCTCTTCTCGAGCAATCGAACTTGGATGCCTCATGAGAACGCTTCCATGTCCTATCTCTACAGAGACCATCGGAGTTTCGCTATCAAAAAGCAAATCCTCCTCGGAAGATCCAGAGAAGTAAGACTGCTGTTCACGTAAAATCGTGTATAGATCTTGAGTGAGTTTCTCAACTGCAGTAGACTTCGAATGACCAACACAGGTCCTCTTTCTCGAGGGCACTATCGTCTCCCACGCTGTTGACTGTGAGGGGCCTGGAGAAAAGATAGAAATAAACTGATTTAAATGTTGTACAGACAGATATTGTCCACTTTGGCCCGTTACATATCGTCGTCAACCTCACAGTTTTAAAACGTGTCTACTAGGGAGAGGTTTCTACACCCTTATAAGGAATGCTTTGTTCCTCTCTCCAACCGATGTGGGATCTCACAATCCACCCCTCTTGGAGCCTAGCGTCCTCGCTGGCATACTGACTGGTGTCTGGCTCTGATACCATTTGTAACGGCCCAAGCCCACCACTAGCAAATATCGTCCGCTTCGACCTGTTATGTATCGCCGTCAGCCTCACGGTTTTAATACACGTCTACTAGGGAGAGATTTTCACACCCTTATAAGGAATGTTTCGTTCCCCTCTCCAACTGATATGGGATCTCCCATGTACCAAATTAAAACTAACACACGAAGCACCCCACAAATACGACAATGCTACCATAATTTATTGATGGAGTAATAGCATTATTCATAACAAAGGAAAGTATAAGTTCCAACTCCGAGGAAAGAATTCAATGCCTTAGATAATTGGACTTATTAACGACCGTCGAATACATGGGTCAACCACTTGATCTTGCTAGCTGTTCTATCCTGACTTCGGCGAACACACAAACTCGCTGTGCACGAACAATAATTAAACATGTCTCATCTCATCCAATCAGAAGTTTCCATCAAGTTTAGTTTCAATCAAGAACAAAAACAGTACATGAACCATTTGATTCTACCAACCTGTCAGATCACTTGCATCTGCACTACCAAATTGTTGACAGCTCTCCGAGTTTGATATGGCCGATCCCGAACTTGATCTATAACTCGTATCTTCATCGACGGTCTTGTGGAAGCTCTGAGCATGATCAGGGATAACCCCAACCACAACTCCATTATCTTGATACTGTTTTCTTTTAAGCAGTTTCACTTCTTTGTTCTTACACATTGACAAGTTCTTCCACTTAGAGACCCTTTTATCCTCGCACTCATCAGGATCCGCCCGAGCGTGAAGAGGGGTATAGTTTGTAAGAGTTCCCTTCGTCCTCCATCGAGATCCACAGGCATTGCACAATACAGGCTTATCAGGAGGTCCATTACGCCAGAGTGGTGTGCCTGTTTCAATTCTTGCCTTTAGGATCTACTATCAAAGAAATAACTAATGCAACAAAGCGAATAGGGAAATTATTAAACAAATTGTACAAGCTACACTCGAGGAGACACTGTCGGGTTCGAAGCAAATCGATAAAACCAATGGAGAAGAAACGACTACACATGGCATAACAAATTTGTCATCAATAATAAGTTCTATGTAAGAAAGAACGGCCTATGAGAAGCTCGAAAACATGGAAAAGGCGTCTGGCCATTACAACGACATACTTCAAACCTCTCAAAGAAATCACAGCTCAATTGAGTCGATGATACTAAATTTTGATGTGTATGTTGAGGAATCATGGGTTTATAAGTAATGAATCATCTCCATTGATATGAGGCCTTTCTGGGAAACCAAAAGCAAAGCCACGAGAGCCTATGCACAAAGTGGACAATATCATAGCATTGTGGAGATTTGTGGTTCCTAACATTGTATCAGAGTCATGCCCTTAACTTAGCCATGTCAGTAGAATCCTCAAGTGTCGAATAAAGAAGTAGTTAACCTCAAAAGTGTATTCAAAAGTGACTCAAGTATCGAACAAAGGGAGTAGTTTATTCAAGGGCTTTAGAGAAAAGGAGTTGAGTCTCGATTAAGGGGAGGTTGTTCGAGGGCTACATAGGCCTCAGGGGAGGCTCTATGGTGTACTTTGTTCGAGGGGAGGATTGTTGAGGATTGTTGGGAGTGAGTCCCGAATTAGCTTGTTATTCATGTCCTTCTGCAAAACTCGTTTGTTTCCAAGCCAATGAAAATGTCCTCGTGTTCGTATTTTGATTGTCAAGAACAACTTGATGAAAGAAAAAACTCAGTCAATCCGTCCTCTTTGTCGTCTTCATTGCTGTTTCACTCTCTAACCTCGAAAAGTTCAGTAAACCTGATAAGAACTAGCAACTATAAAATCGGAACAAGCTCTAGCAGCAAATATACTTCAATTAAACAAGATATCCATCAATGTGCTCAAACTTCTGCAAGAACGGCCATCGCCAACTCTCGTAGGCCGAATTTCAACTCTCTATACGAGCAACCTCGATGCTTTCACGCATCTGAAACTTATGGGAAGAATCCTCACTAGCTGCTATCAGCAATATAACAATGATCTCTACACTTTGGGATTGTGAATGAATTATAAATCCATGAGGGTAGGGGTGC
Source organism: Cucurbita moschata (assembly GCF_002738365.1). NCBI lineage: Eukaryota > Viridiplantae > Streptophyta > Magnoliopsida > Cucurbitales > Cucurbitaceae > Cucurbita > Cucurbita moschata. The sequence continues at coordinate 1,256,947 of NW_019268551.1, read as the reverse complement.
ATATTTAGAGCTCGACAGCCTATCAATGATACAAAGGCATCGAAGTTAATTCGTGTTTCGAAGTGAATACTTAAAGGGCTAAGCTAAGCTAAGATAAGCTTTTATCTGTACTTTCAAATCGAAACACCGATTAATCAAACAACGAAAGGGATAGCCATGAGAGCCACCGAGCAGAGACAGCTGACAACAATTCAACCACAAATCTTGACACTAATTCAGAACCAAAACATGTCAGCTTTACAAGGGGATGATACAATGTAGGCTTCACTAGAACATAGTTTCCTTTGATGCCATTGGGGAATTAACACAAACACAACATAGCGTCAAACTTCGAATTCGGGTTCATTAACACCTCAACCGAAATGGGATGATTATGGAACTGGAATTGATACTCAATATATTGTCCATTAAATTTGGAAGAACTTGCAGCTATGACAGAGGCTAGAACACGAACAGGGCATCATATAAGCTGATTGGAAAGGGGAAAATCATCAAATATCACTGGATACCTAAGCTTTGAACTAGTTTAGATATCAAAATGAGAGAATTATATTGAAAAGTTTCAGATATAGGAGCTTCTTTTGAATTCACTCATGGTTGTGTTCCTTCCGCAACCAAATTACATATAAAACAAACAATATTATCAGAACCCAGTTTCAATAAAACCCAAACTGGAGAAACAAGAACTCACTTGTAACTCCACAGTGATAGCAAGGCCCTTGTTTGCCCATGACCTTCTCTTCCTTTAAAGAATTTCCCCTCAAGTAGATAAAGCAAATTACAAAGGTAAAAAACAAAATTATTCACAAAAATATGATTGGTTTATCAAGCTACTGAGCACAAAACCCTTTTCTGGAAAGAAAAGGAAGAACCCAGAAAGGAAAACTGCAGAAACAAGCAATTTCTTGAAGACCCAGAAGAGTTTTGCCTAAAAAAGTCTCAAAAACCCCAAAAAAAAGAGATGAAAACTGAGGGAAAAGAAGGGAATTCAGAGAGAAAAAGACCCAAAAATCATCAGAAAATGAGAAATGAAGAGATTAAGAAGGGTTATTAATGGGGAATCTGTACAATCCACTGAAAGGGGAAAGAGAAGTGCAAGAATCTGATGAAATGGGTGTGGAAAAAGAAAAGGAAAGGCAAAGGGAAGGTGAAATGGTGGGAGAGATGTGGGTGTCTGTATAAGACCTCTTCTTTGTTGTATTGTTTGTGAAGTAAAAGTTCAACTTTCCTCTCTATTTAATTTTGGTGGGTTATTGAAAACATCTCATTTTATTATTATTATTATTTCTTTTTTTTTACACTTAAATTTATTTTTAAAAAAAAAATTTTACACTTAAATTTATTTTTAAAAATATTAAAAAAGAATTAAGCTTCCACCTAAATTTATTTAAAAAAAAAAAGGAAAAATCAATTTTTTTAAAAGCAAGTGAGGTGTAGAAGAATATTATTATTATTATTATTATTATCAATTATTATTATTATTTTTGTATATGTTTTTGTTGACTATTTATTTTTTTGACCCCGCAAAAATTTCCAACCCAATTAAATAAGAGGTTGAAAAAAAAAATTGAATCAATTTCGGGTCGGTTCAGTTGGTGATCAGACCAATTTGAATAGAGTTACCCATCTATCCCTATCAAAAAAACTGTTAGGTTGAGTTGAGTTGCCGAGTTAGTTTTTAATTATTTAAAAAAAACCATACTTAGATAAATAAATAAAATCTATCAAACATTTACCAGTCACAACAAATCACTGATATTTTATTACATACGTTAAAATTCTTAATTTTAGTAATAAATTATAGTACATTTATAACTCTAGGAATAGTTGGGTTGATTTGATAAAAAATGTAAACATGACAACTGAATTTTTTTAGTTTCCAAACATTCAACCAATTCAAACGAGAAAAATGTAACAGTGAGATCTCACCTTGATTTGAGAGAGAAACGAGTGTCAGCGAGTACGGTGATAGATTGTGAGATTCCACATCGGTTGGAGTAGCGGTAGGCTAGGGTCGTTATAGTAACCCAACACACACATTTGTTTAGTCCAGGTTGGTCGACTTTTCAAATCATATAAACACCCCTAATTCTCGTTCAATACGTAAGGTTTAGGAAATTCAAATCTCTAATTTTTGTTCAAGCATATGTATATGCTAATTGAGGTATAATCAAATATAATTTCTAACCGATAACAAGTTGATTATATCAAATTGGAATATGTGAAGGAATGTAGCAACTAAACTAAAGCGTGTTGGGTTGACTAATTTCAAGCTTACTAGATAACGGGACGATATTCATTTGAACAAAAATAAAAGAAAAATTAATTTTTTCTAAAGAATTCAAACAAAATTATGAAATGGGGATGAAAATTGCAAAAGATGTAAGAATAAAAAAAAATACTTAATTTTCACCTCGTCATGCTTCTTTTTATTTCTATGGAAAAACATTAATTATTTTTTTAATGAATTAAATAAAAAGCGGAATCAAATTAATGTCACCCGCCCTTTACCAGATACAAGTTACAGCCTCATTTATCACAGTTGATCGAGGAAGATTTTTAAACCATAAATTATTTTGAAGTAATTTATTATTTTTTAAAGTCTTCATATTTTAAAATAAAAAAAAATGTCAGGAAAAATTATGGAATTATTTAATATACGTGCTAATTTCATGAAAGATGTTGGTTTGAATTAAAAATAAAAAATTAATTAATATTTAAAATGTCAAAATAAATATTTAAATTATATGTTATTTGAGTTCTTACGGTCTATTTAAAAAAAAAAACTTCTATATTAATTAAATTTTAATCCTTAAAATTCTCTCGTTTCTTAAAAATTAAATGAAAAATAATTATATTTTTATCATTACATTTTTACGAACACATGCTTATCTTTTTCATATTTTGATGTGAATATTTGTTTAGTGAATTTACTTCGAGGTGTGTAATAAAGATTAAATATAATAAATGATAACTAATATTTTTTTGTTTTCTCCACTTAATTGTATTGAAAATATTAGCAGCGGGTGGCAACTGACTGCCTTTGATAACTCATTGGTTTTGTGCTGCAGTCCTGTGTATTTTGTCATTGTTTACAACTTTAGGGATGTAACGCCCCAGGCCCAAAATTCAAATCAATATTTGAATATTAAATTCTAATTCTTATTTGAATCGTGTTACAAATGGTATCGGAATAGACTTTTTTCACTAGGATATGGTTTAGGGATGAACCAATACAGGAATACGTGAGACTTAAAGTCACCGGAACCCAAAACAAAGGGTCAATCGACCATTCTGTACGACAATTCTCAATTATATTGTTTTATTTTTTTAAAAAATGTTAAAATTTCTAAATAAATAAAATAATTAGAATTTAAATTAAGAATTAAAAAAATAATATGGTTCGAATTAGACTCCTAAGCTAAAAAATTAAAGGGATTGTCTAATTCTAAATGGATGGAAAATAATAATTTAGATAATTAAAATGCAAAAATAACAATTATTCTAAAATTCCATTAAAACTTTCATTTAAATTAAAAAAAACATTTTTTTTAATAGAAAATATTTTGTGATAAAAACAACCAATTATTTTGTCAATAAGGTGGGAATCACATGAGTTTGACATTTATTTATTTATTTTATTATAATTTTTAAATTTTAATTTCTCCCTTTTTTTAATTTATTTTTTCAGATCTGCCCACCCATAAAAAAATAAAAAAAAAATAAAAAAAGTTCGTCAACAAGACAGGTGGCATTTGAGCCGTTGGATTAGTTAGCTCATCACAATAATGAAAACTAACCTTTGTCCACATTCACATCATATTCAAATCGGACGGCTGAAATTAATCGTTATTTTCTTTTAAAGTCTTGGTATTAAATTGGGCCCTACAAATAGTCATCAATCATGCCAAAGTAATATTATTTTCTTTTTCGGATATTTATTTTTTTTTTTTTATCCTCAATAATTTTTTTCTATATTTAATTTACGTTATTATCTTTATAACTAGACACATTAAATTAAAAAATATTTTGTTTTTATACGTTTAATTTAAGAATAATGAACCTAGGAGGCCACCCAACCTATGTTGGATCCCGAAGGGGTGTGAACACCGTGTGCCAGTGAAGACCCTAAGCTCTAGAAGGGGTAGACACTGGCAATATGCCAACGAGAACATTGAGCCCCAAAGAGGGTGGTTTATGAGATCTCACATCGATCGGAGAGAAAATGAAATATTCTTTACAAGGGTGTGAAAAATTTTCCTACCAAAGGAGTTTAAGAGGAAGCTCGAAAGGAAAAGGGTAAAAAAGACAATATCTGCTAGCGATGAGCTTGAACAGTTATAAAAAATTTAAAGTAGTCGTAAACCCACAAAATTACTGATAATTTCCGTAAATTCATTTATATGTCTCAACATTATATTTTAAAAATAAAAATAAAAATAATTAATTATGCTGGAATCACAACCATATAATAATAAAATTGATGTAACACATCACTTGTTTAATACTTTATTTACTTGAAATAAAAATAATGTTTATTAAGCAAATTTTCCATTATGATTTTTGCTATTTTTATCCATTATAAAATAAATAATAATACGCGAAAATTTCTAACCGTCGATAAAATGAAGATAAGATTATTCCATTAAACAAATAAAATAAAATGATTGATTGACACGTGTAAAATGATTTTTTTAAAGTGGATTGTGTTGAAATGTCAACCACATATTTATAAAATTACACTTAAATATATCATTGAATTTTTTTTCTACTTTTAAAAAAAAAATTAATTTAGTCTTTTACTAATTTTTATCAAAATTATTATTAAAATTATAAATTAATAAATATTAATTTTTTAAAAAATGCTAAAATAATAAAAATATACTACTTTGTCTAAAAATAACCTTAAAATTTCAAAATTCAATAATATATATATATATATATATATATATATATATATATATATATTTTTTTTTTACTTAAAAAAGTTTTAAAAATATTCTTCCCATTAATATTTTACCTAAAAAACATATTTTTAACTTTTTACAAAAATAAAAATAAAAATAAGTTTTTAATCAACAATGTATGAACCAAAATCATCTATTACGTCTCATAGATTATCTCCAAACTTTTAAATCTTATTTTTGAAAGTTTATAATATTTTTTAAATATGGTATTAATGGATTTGTTATTAATAATTTTAAACATTTTTTTTTAATTTTAAGAGTATTTAAAAAAAATTAATTTTATTTTACAATTAGATTTTATCCCATAGCTTTGGTTTTGTCTTTTAACTTTTTGTTCATTTTGACTTTTTCTTATTGTTTTTATTTTGATTTTAGGATGGTCCAAAAATTTGTATTAAAAAATATTTCTTATTTTTAAAATATGTTTTGAGATAAATACAACTTCAATAAATAAATAAATAAAAGACATGATTTTTTTTTTATTGATGCTAGATAATCAATTTTGTAATATTCTCGTGTCATACTTGAATCAAGGAGAGGTACATGAATTAACCGAGATCACATTCGAATGAGAACGATCTTGAGTATAGTATGACTAAGAAACGCTTAAAAGAAAATTAAAAGTTACTACCTATACCAACAAAGTGTATTTTATTTTTTGTGGCTCAACGATAGAAACTCTAGAGTTAAACGTGTTTTGTTTGGAACAATTCTGTGTTGAGGGGCCTATCGAGAATTTTCTTAACATGCGTGTGAGTGAGGAGAAAGTATGCTGAAAGAACTCATGTTGGTCGGTGGGAAATGTCGGGAAAACCAAGTGCCAAATTTGAATTATGTTTACGCTTACGTAGTACCCAAATGTAACAACCCAAGCTCACCACTAGCACCACTTTGGTTCGTTACGCATCACCGCCAGTCTCAATTAGGGAGAGTTTCTCACACTCTTATAAGAAATGTTTCGTTCCCTCTCCAACTGATGTGGAATCTCACAATCCACCTTCATTGGGTGTCTAGCATCATCGCTGACACATTATTCGATGTCTAACTCTGATACTATTTGTAACAGTCATAGTCCACCGCTAGCACATATTGTCCGCTTTGGCTCGTTACGTATCACCGTCAGTCTCACAGTTTTAAAAGGCGTACTAGGGAGAGGTTTCTACATCCTTATAAGAAAAGGGTTCTCACACACAATGTGTCATGGTACTATGTTGGGACTCTAAAGGGTTGTCAATTGTCCTGAGATTTGACTGAGAGTCATTTATGGCTAGCCCATATATGTATCATAGTTGGCTAGCACTAGGTCGTACCCCTATGTTATGATGCTACTATGACGGGACTCTAAAGGGTCAATAACAACGTTTATTTGCAAAACGTTCCAATGATTTTCTGCACATATTAGACACGTCATATATGTAGTAACGACTTTAGTTTAAAGGAAATGAAAGTTAGTACCTATACCAACAAAGTACACCTTCCTTCTCGGTAGTTCGGGAAAGGAAGATGACAAAGAAAGGGATAAGCAAAGGATCCTCAAGTCAAAAAGGTGAGTGGAAATGACACTTCAACCATAAGGAGGCTCTAAAGATGATTGTCAAAAGAGAGAAAAAGGTAGCACTAACAAAAATCAACATCTAATCTACCAAATTTTCATTAGATTACATGAGAACACATAAATAAATAGGTACTAGCTTAAATCATGGGAGGCTCTGCTGGCACTCTTTTCTTCCTCCAATCGATGTGGGACCGCCCTTAAATCCACCCCTTTTTGGGGCCAGCGTCCTTACTGGCACACCGCCTCGTGTCTACCTCCCTCTGGGGAAGAGCGAGAAGGCTGGCACATCGTCCGGTATCTGGCTCTGATACCATTTGTAATAACCCAGGCCCACCGCTAGCAGATATTGTCCTCTTTGGGGTTTACCTTTCGGGCTTCCCCTCAAAGCTTTAAAATGCGTCTATTAGGGGAAGGTTTCCACACCCTTATAAATGGTGATTTGTTCTCCTCCCCAACCAATGTGGGACATCATAGAATTACTCACAGCAAAATAAGTCACCGAAAAGGAAAGTATCAGTGCTTCTACATCTCTCAACTGTTCTATCTTCAAAGTTAGTCTCGTTTGGATATGATCTTAGTTCATTCAAATATCCTTAACTTTTCAGTGCACCTTGTTGGCATAGATACTAACTTCAGTTCTTTTAAGCATTTCTCAACCGTTCTATCTTTAGAACCAGTCTTGTTTGGATATGGTCTTAGTTCATTTTCAAGTACCCTTAATTTACTCGAGCCTTACATAAGCGCTATTAGTTTCATTTGATAGTCGACGTGAAAATAGTCTTTCTTTTCCACAAAAACACAAACAATGTCATTGCACGAGAGAATATTTAACGACTCGTAAAAGTGGTTAGAAATGATATTTTTAAAATAGAATGGAAAGGTTTTACATGAGGAGGTGGGCTGATGAGTCACAATCTTTATTATTAGGTTCAAAGCATAAGCAATAGAAGTGGTTGGTTGGCCACAAAAAAAAAAAAAATTAAAAAAAATTAAAAAAAATTAAAAAAAATTAAAAAACAAAACAAAACCCTAATTTAAAACCTAATAACTCATTGCCATGTGATTGTCCCTTCCTTTCTAAATATTTGCTTTTTGGCCCTTTTTGCATCCCACCTCACCCACTTATCCTCCAAATTTTATTAATTAAAATCACCCATTTTTGAAAATTATTAAAAGCCCATTTTAACCTAATAATAATAATAAATAATTTTATATATATATATATGCTCTGACCCAAAATACGATTAATCCGGCATTGGCTAAATGAGCCCCCAGTAGTTTACCGGATAAATTGGTAAGTCGGGCATTCGCAGCCCACCAAGCGAAATCAGTGATTTCTTGGTCACGACCAACTAAAGCTAAAGTTTCATTAAAGAGCGTTTCCACTGGTAGAACCTCATCAGGAAATATAAGGTTTTCATGAGGCTGATCTTGAGCTACCATCCAAGCACGAATCCCTTCATTTAAGAGAATATTTTTGGTATAGAAAATCTCAAATTCAGGATCTTCCGCCACACGGATTTTCTGAGAAATGAAGTCATAGGCACGTAGGTTTAGGACCAGGCCAACTACTCCAAGAACACCATAAACCAATCACGAGTACAAATAACATAAAGAAATGTAATCGAGAAATTGCTTAATTTTTTTTAATGGTTGTTAGGTGGTGTATAAAATAATATGTTATTAGGTGTTTGTTCAATAAATATTAATAATTTTACATACACAAATTACATAAAGAAAACATCACAGAATTGAGTTATATATAAAAGATGAGCTAAAACTTAGCTTCTGAGCTTCAGTTTTGAAGGACTCAGAAGAGATCGCCAGCAACATTCACAGTTCATTGGCACAAAAAATCATAAACAATTTGGAAAATTAACATATCAAGACCACAAATTTGCAGCGTTTCTTAATGTACAAAAATTGGGAAGTAGAAATTATACAATGAAATTGACAAGAAAAGTTGTCTGTCTGCTCAGGATCTGAAACATGGTCCAAGTCATTCTGTAGATGGTGAAGATAATGTGAAATTCAAGAGGAACCCTGCAATGATCCCGACGATGCCCACGAAGATTGCGAAAGTAAACGAGAACCCAGGATCGCCTTTTCGATATTTTCTTCTCTTCATCATGTCCTATTTGAGAGTAATGATTTGTGTAAAGTATTGAGTTGTCATCTATGTTTGGGAGGGGTAATGATTAGCTACTAAAAGGTCAATGCTAAGAACATAATGATTTTAATAAACCCCTCAAAGTTTTTAAAACACGTCTGCTAAGAAGAGGTTTCCACACCCTTTTAAAGAATGCTTCACACCCTTTTAAAGAATGCTTCACACCCTTTTAAAGAATGCTTCGTTCTCCCTCCTCTCCAATCGATGTGGGATCTCACAGTTTCCTTCTCCATCTATCATTTAGGGAGAAGGGGAGGCTCTTGAGGTAAGAACAAGTGTGTTTGTTCCTTCTCCGTCTATTGTTTAGGGAGAAGGGGAGGTTCTTGAGGTATGAAGGGGTGTGTTTGTTGTGTGGTCGTTAGGGAGAGAGAACGATAGATTATTTAGAGAAACGGGGAGGGATCCGAGCATTGTTTGGTCCATTGGTAGGTCCTATGTTTCTCTCAAGACGATAACTTATTCGTTAGGTCTTAAAAACTAACCAGTGATCATGCTATGGACCCAATCTTGCTCAAGTTCAACTCATTGTTATTATGAACTATGCATTGAACAAGTCTCTTGGTTATTACAGAAGTCTTACAGCCAGCAAAGAAGTATAATAGAGAGAGAGATGTAACTCACCAGTTCCTGTTGTAATTGATGGGTTTGCCTTATAGCCATGTCTCTATCTTCCTTCAGACGTTGTAAAGCCTGCTCGTGTTAGCGCCGATGGTATATGAGATACGGAAACAGAACAACAATCAGCGTGTTTAAAATTTACGAGCAATAAAGGTCTATGTCGTCTAATGAGGCCTTAAGCATATCTTAAACTTTTTATGACTCCTCCACTTAACCACAAAGAATCAGTAGAGCAAACAGCTTATGAATGTGCAGAACAAATGTAACAGTCAGCCCACAGCCCACCGCCGGCAGATATTGTTCTATTTGAACTTTCCCTATTGGGCTTTACCTTACCACTTGGACTTCCCTTAAAGGTTTTTAAAACGAGTCTACTAGGAAGAGGTTTCCACACTCTTATAAAGACGGTTTCGTTCTCCTCCCCAATCGAGGTTGGATCTCACAACAAAAGTTCAAATTTGATATTTCAAATTGCAGGGAACAATAAGGAGAATTTCAGCACTCACAGTGGAGCTTTGAGATGAGTTCTTTTCATCTTCTGAATTCCCCAGAGATGATGTTGAAGAAATATAGATAACCTTAAGCTTGCATTCCTCGATCGCCCGTCCACTGTCCTTGTTGAACTGGAAACAAGAAAATAAAGGTTCGAATGGAGCTTTTTAGAATGAAATGGTATGTTCATTCATACTAAGCCACAAGTCGAAATTCTTACAGCATCAGCTGGAAGTTCATCTACATCAGTATTTGGTGGGACTATTGTACTTTGTAAGAGGAACTTATCTCTGCATTGCATATCTGCAGGATACTCTCGCTGCGCTTGGAGAGTCACTGTGGATCCAGCAGCAACTCGATTTTAGTTTAACAGAAAAAGATAAACCGAGACGAATCAAGCGACATAAACTTCGATGCATATAATGTTTAGATTAGCTGCCAGTAGACATATGCTTGTGCAAAGGAAACACGAACAAATAATGTGGTATAAAAAACCCGCTGATCTTTCTTTGAAGCTTGAAACACAAACAAATAAGGTAGAAAAAAGCATAAACATAAAATGCTTAGATAACAATTACAACCTATTATGATGCAAGAAACACGAACAAATAATGTGGTATAAAAAACCCGCTTATATTTCTTTGAAGCTTGAAGCATGAACAAATAAGGGAGAACAAAGCATAAACATAAAATGCTTAGGTAACGATTACGACCTATTATGATGCAAGAAACACGAACCGATAATGTGGTATAAAAAACCAGCTTATCTTTCTTTGAAGCTTGAAACACGAACAAATAAGGGAGAACAAAGCATAAACATAAATGCTTAGATAACGATCACGACCTATTATGATGCAAGAAACACGAACAGATAATGTGGTATAAAAAACCCGCTAATCTTTCTTTGAAGCTTGAAACACGAACAAATAAGGGAGAACAAAGCATAAACATAAAATGCTTGGATAACGATTACGACCTCTTATGATGCAAGAAACACGAACAAAAAATGTGGTATGAAAAACCCATTTATCTTTCTTTGAAGCTCAAAACACGAACAAATAAGGGCGAACAAAGCATAAACATCAAATGCTTAGATAACGATTACGACCTCTTATGATGCAAGAGTCCCAAGGCTGTACGACACCAGTGTTGGGACGCACAAAGTACTTCTTCGGTGAGGTCGTCTTGACCTATTATAAAGAAATAAATTTGAAGTTAGCAAAATGCTTTACAAAATAGATATTCAATGTCAAATATATATCAATTCTTAAAATACTCAAAACTATTACCTTAAAGGCAACATGATGTTCTGTGTTGTTTGCAACTTTAAGATCACAAAAACTCTGCTTTTCCAACTCAACTGATGATATAGGCCCCATTCATAAGTTCAAAACGCAAATGAGAGGTCAACGCATAAGAATATGTACAAAACTTTACTCAAGAACAAACAAAACCATTGAATTAGCATTCTGTTTCTTAATAGATTACATGGATTGAGGGAAGCCATGGATAATACTGAAAGGCCTTTGGGGTTAAAATGAGAAACAAAAAGTTTTACGATCTCTAAAGTAGATGATGGTTGATAGAGTAATCCTTGATCATAGTTTCCAATATGAGTACTTAGGCCAACCTGAAATTTGTGGTAGGTCGTAAAACACCGATCTCCATAGATTTCTCAAGATATTTTCTTATGAAGTTGTGTTATTACATCTATAACAGCCTCAGCCTCAGGTTTAGGTGGGTGGACAGCCCGATAAACGATAATTGCATCCAATCTTAATATAGATTCAATCAACAATCTCCCAAATTTTCATCACAAATATGATAATGCTACCCATGATCAATTAAAATCCTTATGGATACTCGCCTCGAGTCAACCTACAAACGTTTGCATCAGGGCTTAGACCAATTTTTCGTTCACAATAGGCCTATGCCTCTCATAGAAAAGGCCTCCACCTCCATGAAAACACCTTGCAGCTAGGAGTCTCTTTCCCTCATATAATTATCTCAACACTCAATGCAAGGAAATTAGGTAGGCTCCAAAAAACTTTCCTCATATGAAATCATCACAGAAGTGGGAGTTTCTCAGCTCATTTCTCCCTTTCTCCACATAAATCCATACTATAATCCTCAAGAACTATCACAAAACTCACCTAATAATTACGTTTTTCTACTTCCATGACAAGAATGAGCAAACTCAATGCAAGAATTAAACGAAAAACCAGAGCAAATTCAAGAACAAGATACGATAAACATGGAAACAAAATTACATACTCTGAAACTTGAGCTCATCCGGTTGAATGGAGATTAAGCGATTCCCACTTCCAGCACTCATGACGGCACAAATCCAGATCAAAAAAACAAAAAACAAAAACAAAATTCGAGCCAGTTACAGAGTTCAACTCCACGAGCCAAGCATTAAAAAACAACCCACAAACAGAACAAAAAGGATTCCAAAATCCAAAAATCCCGGAATGCCAGTGCCCCAAAACAGAGAGAAGGAAATAGAAGGATGGGAGAGAGAGAGAGTTCACGATATGAACAAGATAGAGATAGAGAGAGAGAGAGAGAGTGGTGAAGCGAATGGAAAGGGAAGAGTACGGATTGCTCGGTCCAAATTCAATCGGAAAAAACCAAAGGGGGATTCGAAAATTTAGGCACAAAACCAGGATCAGTGAAGAAAGAGAGAGTGAAAAATGGCCAAATAGAGAGCGAAAAAGGAGCATAAACGAAAGCTTGATCGGCGGCAACCTCTCCGATGGCTACCGCAGAGCTTCTCTGAAACTAGAGAGAGAAAGAGAGGAGAGAGAAAGTGGGCCACGTGGACAGAGAGAATGGGAGAGTTAACGTATTGGGTTCAAAAGGACGGGGGATTTTTGTCGACCAGACTGTGAAAGGGACCCACCGTGTGGCACTTGATTGAATTTGAATGTTGACGTGTCATCTCTCTTTTTTTCTTTTTTTTTTTCTTTTTTTAAAAAAATTAATTAATTTTACATTTATTCTTTATTTATAATTTTATTTTTAAAATGGTAACAACACTTCACAATTATAATAATATAATTCTCATCATAAAAATTATTATTAAAATTTTATAATAATTATTATATGAGATTTGTTATAGCATGGACAGTCATTGTAAATATGAAAATATAACAGATTATTATATAATAAAGTTTAAATATAAATTGTTGTAAAATCGAGGGTTCGAGTATGAATATTAAAGAATTATATTATTTATAAAAAATAAAATAAAAAAACCTCTAACGTTGGTTTTAAAAGTTTTAGGAAGTTTTGAGTTTTTTTAAAATGATTCATGACCGTAAGAAGTGGGAATTCTCTTGTTCCCTGGTCAAAGACTTGGTTGGATGTGAGATCTACTCCAGGAGGAGCGGTACAGACGTAGATGATATCATTACGACTTACAGCTAAGGATGTCTAACGCCACTTCGTCAACTTACGCCACTGGTCGAATGTTCCCTTTGGCTACTCTCAATCAGGTACTGACGCCGAACACCAACACAATCTCGACGAAAAAAAGAAATTTATTATAACTACATCAAAAATCGAGGTTTCTAACGTGACGGCCGCTTTCTTGGAACTAATTCATAGAGATCAACGTGTAATGTATAAAAAAATATAAAAAGAAAAGATATGTAGCATCAACTTCGTGACGTCCCACGTTGGTTGGGGAGGAGAACAAAACACCCTTTATGAGAAAGTGAAAACCTTCTCCTAGCAGACGAATTTTAAAGCTTCGAGGGGAAGCCTGAAAAGGAAAGCCCAAAGAGGACAATATCTACTAGCACCGGACGATGTTCTAGTCTTCTCGCTAGCCCCAACGAGGAGTGGATTTGGTGGGGGTCCCATATCCAATTGACCTCTCACATTGGTTGGGGAGGAGAACAGGGAGTGGAAACCTTTCCCGACAATATCTGCTAGCGATGGATCTAGATCAAACGAATATTCATTCAACCTATTTAGCTCGGTGAATCAGAAAACCAAGTAACCCTAATCAACGAACACTTTGTACAAAATTCATCACATGATTGCAACTTTCATAAACTATATATTCTTTAATTAAAGATTGTGTGACGCATGCATGTCACTAAATTAAAGTTGACACCTTATCTTAAAAAAAAAAAAAAGTAAATAATAAAGTTTATACAATAATTTACTTTAATATATAATGAATTATTCTAAGTTCTAAACTATGTACTATAATGATTAATGTAGTTATTGAAAGGAGCAAGCTTTGCTGGTTTCCCTCTTCAAAAGGGTCCTTTTTTTTTTTAATGCCTTTTCTTTTTCATGAAAGGCTTTTTCAAAATACACAAAAGCTTTTCTTTTTTTCTTTTTGCTAATTATATAATTTGGTCCCTAATTAAGTGCGAGGTAACGTAATGTGTTCTTTTTTATCATCTAGCTCCATTCATAGTAACGAGCTAGAACTCTGTCCTACTTCCTATAAATCTATGATCATCCTATTAATTAGCGAACGTGAGACTGAAAAGAGGAATTTAAGACCAAAATATGTAACCAGTTCCGAGTTTCCTTGACTCATCCAAACCCCAGATGGTATAGCTTTATAACTGAATCGGCATGTGAGATTGTTCGGGAGAACAATCAATTTTATGTTCAAATAAACAGATTCTGAAACCAAAAGCTGTAATAAGGTTCAAGTGTTCTCAGGTCATCCAAATCCAGATAGTTCCTTCACACCTCTTTTTTAAAAAATTGGGACGAGAAAGTGAAAGAAGGTAAATCTTACGTGAGATCCAACATTGGTTGGAGAGGGGAACAAAACATTCCTTATAAGGGTGTGGAAACCTCTCCCTAATAAACGTGTTTTAAAACTGTGAGGCCGACAGTTATACGTAACGGGCCAAAGTAGACAATATATGCTAGTGGTGAGTTTGGGCTGTTACAAATGGTATCAGAGCCAGACACCGAATGATGTGTCAGTGAGGACGTTGGTCCCCCAAGGAGGTGGATTGCGAGATCCCACATCGGTTGGAGAGGGGAACAAAACATTTCTTATAAGGATGTGAAAACCTCTCCCTAAGAGACACGTTTTAAGACCGTGAGGCTGACGGCGATACGTAATGGACTAAAGTGAACAATATCTGCTAGCGATGGGCTTGGGATGTTACAAATGGTATCAGAGTCAGACACCGAACAGTGTTGGAGGGAGTTCTGCATTGGCTAATTTAGGTATGAGGCTTTTTGGGGAAGGCGAAAGCAAAGTCATAAGAGCTTATGCTCAAAATGAACAATATCGTACTATTGTGAAGGCCCTTAACTTAGTCATGTCAATAGAATCCTCAAATGTCGAACAAATAAGTTATAAACCTCAAATGTGTAGTCAAAAGTGACTCAAGTGTCAAACAAAGGGTGTAGTTTGTTCGAGGACTCCTGAGAAAGAGTTGAGCCTTGATTAAGGGGAGGCTCTATAGTGTACTTTATCCGAAGGAAGGATTGTCGGGAGTGAGTCCCACGTTGACTAATACATTTCCATTGGTACGCAGTTTTTTGAGAAGTTCAAAGCAAACCCACAAGTACTTATGTTCAAATTGGACAATATCATATCATTCTAGCATAAACCGGAAGATCATTGATATATAAGTGAATGATATATAAGTGAGGACAATTAAGTTATATAATGTACGTTGAACGGAGTTCGTCGGTTGCACCGATGGGCGGGATTGATATAGGCTAACAATCCTTGAACCTTGGGCCCAACCGTGATAGGTCAACAAATAATATGACGAAGTGGGCTTGGGCTTGGGCTTGGGCTTCCTACACCAATGCCCCATTTCAACATTAGACTCGATAAAAAAAATGTCAACTTGACCAAAATTTTAATTTTTTAAAAATTCATACAAAAAAAACTAACTCGACCCAACTAAGTTGAATAGTCCGAGTGGTTGAATTATGAGTCATAGAATGCCGGTTCAAAAAGGTATTTGATTTAACCCAAAATTCAATTCGGTTTGCAGGTTGACATTTTTTTAGTCAAGTCAACTCGACCAACTCTAAAATAAGATTACAACCAACCCAACAATACTTTTAAAAATATTAATAATATTTTACGTTCGTAACCGATGTCAGTGGTGCATTGGGTTAGGTTGTGAACTCTATTCGAGTTGCTAACGCCACCAACCCAACCAGCCCAACCCTAAACTAAGGTGCTTACATGACGTTCAGCTCGTTACATTTTCCAAAATATTTGATTACTATTTGAACAAATTCTTCGTTTACGAGTAGATGTGATATCTTATCAGTAACATTTAAAAGCCATAAGATCGTAATCTGGTGAAAGAATGGGTATAAGATTTTTGATAGAGGAAAGGCAACAAGAAAGCAAGCTGTAACAAGCTATGAGGTGTTGTTTGTTATTGTTAAAAGCACATGTGATCATTAATCCATCCAAAAACATGTCTACTCTTTTTGTATTTCAGTGTCCCCTTCTTGATAGCTCATTTTGGAGCCATAACCACCATTCAATATTTCATAAATAATTCCCATTTTATCAACATGTTTTTTTACGGTCTCGTATAACTCTATTTTACTTCATTCGAAGTTAATTTTTATCAAATTCAGTAGAATAATGATAATAGTTTTTACTGATCAAGAAACGAGATAATGTGAATATGATCTCGAAATTTATGGAGAGAAGACAATAAACTAACTCGGTGTTTGTAGGTTGGATTTGGTTGAAAGATTTTCTAAGCCCAACTCAGTCTGATTCTAAATTTTTCTTTTCGAAAAGTGACATTAAAACGTTTGTAAATTATATGTGGAGTATGATCGGCCACACTGGTGAGGCAATAGCTTACTAAAGCGATGATCAGTAGCTAGTCCGAGAGGATGATCGGCCACACTGGGACTGAGACACAGCTCAGACTCCTACAGGAGGCAGCAGTGGAGAATTTTCCGCAATGGGCGAAAGCCTGACAACAAATTGTTTAACTTTTTTTTTAAGGTAAAATGTGTTATTACCGATTTTAAAATTTTATAGGTATTTTTTTAAAATATAATATTAATGATAAATGTATTTTTTTTTTTTTGTTTATTATTATTATTATTATTTTTTTTAAATGAAGGTCTTAACCGAAAAAAAATTAAAATTCAAAGATATTTTTTATTTTTTATTTTTTAATTTAAGGGTATTATTAAAAATTTATGAGTATTCTTTTATAATAAATTATAAAATTTTTGGGTATTTTTATTAATTTAACATTTATTAAATAGAATAATTTTAGACCTTTGAATTTCGATAAATTAAAATAATATTTTATGCCAAGATATTTTCGCAACAATATAATATTTATTTATTTATTTATATTTTTTAAAAACAATATTTCCCAAATCACTATAAATATTTTCTAAATTGCATGCAATTTTTTTTATTATTATTTTATTTATTTATTTATTTATTTTTGAAAGCACCTAAAATTTTGATAGTACTCATCTTAAATTTAAATAATTTATATCTAATTTAAAATTTTATTTAAATAAAATCACATAAATATCCATTTTCTAAGTGAGCATTTATTGACATGACAATTTGATTTAACTGATTTATTTGTTGGCACCTCAATTCATAAATGCATATTTATTAATATCAACTCTTTTTTTTAATTTCATAAATGACAAAATTTATATACATTTCATACATATTTACATTTATAATTATTCAATTATTATTTATAATGATTATTAAATAAGATATGATAATTGTTGAGATATTAATAATTTTGTTACACATCACATCCCACATTCAAATTTTGCTTACTTTATAAGTGAAGCAAGAAAATAATATCATATTTTATTTGTTATAATTTAATATTTTATACAAATTAAATATTATTTAATATTTTTCTGTTAAATGTCAATTTTATGTGTATTTTCTATTTTAAAGAGTGCATTTGTTCAAATGTTTAAATTTGGTAAAATAAATAAATAAATTTATGGTGTTACACTTTTCCAGCTTTATCAAATAAAAATAAAAATTAATAATTATATCAATTTAAATTTTAAAATAAAAAAATAAAAATTGCAGATATTAATAATATTAGAAAAAAAAATGTCGAAATCAAATTAATGGTAATGATTTTTTATTAATTTAAGTATTTTCTTTCCTTTTCTCGCTACCTTTATTTATTTTTTATTTTCGAAGAAATATAAAATATTAATTTTTTGCAATTTAGATATTTTTTTAATTGATTTTAAATGAAATTACTCAAAAAGGGTTATAAATCAATTACTAATAATCTAAAATTTAGGGTTTAAATTGATTAGTTGAGGATTTTAATTAATTCAACTTTGCCTCTAAAACCTACAAATTTGAAATTTACCTTTACCATTTTACGTTGGTTAAATACGAGGGTGTATGACCATTCACCAAAACCATGTCTACATCTGTCGGGGTTAAAATGCCCCAAAACGTACCATAAGGGATATGACTAGTTGTCACGTTTTCTTACCCGGAGTTGTATGCCCCAAAACGTGACTCGAGGCCCGAACATACGCTTACATGGTTCGTAACGTTCGAATTTTTCACGGCTGACTTGTTCGTTTGGTTAGAACAAGTGCCGCACAATCGCTGTCCCGCTATCGCTAGAGTGCGATTGTGACAAGTCGTCACTTATTCCTACCCTGAGTTATATGCTATTTAAGCCATGATATTTCTTTATTTATTTAGTCATAAAATGCTGTTTTTTTTAATTATTCAAATCGTTTTCAAATGTATTTTCTCGCTCACGTTTTTTTAATTTTTTTCTCCCAACGTGACTGAGGCCCGAACATAAGTCGACATTGTTCGCGATGTTTAAATTTCTCATGGCTGATTTGTTCGCTTGGTTAGAACAAGTACCGCACAATCATTCTCCCGGTATCGCAAGAGTGCGATTGTGACAAGTTTTAAGAGAGATTATTACCATCTTACCCTGATTAAAAATGGTACACGAACATGTCAAATTTAAGCTCGGTTTCTTACTCTAAAAGTGTCGAAACTTAACCCGAGTGACAAACACGACGTGTCACGTCGAGAAATTGAATGCTAGGCTGGAATGTGCTTGCTTTTATGTGTCATGACCTCTTTGTATTTGTCCTTGCACATGAATTGTTCAGGGAGAGAGAGAGAGAGAAAGGGATTCTCTCTCTAAAGCTTTAGGGCATTTTGAATCTTAGCCATACACGTGGCAAGCCCAACAACCAGAGAACATGAACAAAGTTTATACATACCAATGCAAAAATCTTACTTATGAAATGGACATTTTTTCAAAATGACCAATTTTAACCTTAAATTGTTTTTTTTTTTTTTTCGGGCATTCTTTCAATGTAATAACTTAAGCCCACCGCTAATAGTCGGTCCGTTACGTATCACTAAATATAGATTTCACGATCCACTTTTTTGGAGACCCAACGTACTTATTGGCACAATGCCCGGTGTCTGGCTCTAATATGAGAGATATTATCCGCAAAAT
Source organism: Cucurbita moschata (assembly GCF_002738365.1). NCBI lineage: Eukaryota > Viridiplantae > Streptophyta > Magnoliopsida > Cucurbitales > Cucurbitaceae > Cucurbita > Cucurbita moschata. The sequence continues at coordinate 1,237,654 of NW_019268551.1, read as the reverse complement.
ATAAATTTCACAATCCACTCTCTTGGAGGCTGCCTGGTGTTTGGCTCTGTATCATAGATATTGTTCACTTTGGCATATTACTTATAGTCGTCAGTCTCGTAATTTTAAAACACGCCTGTTAGGGAGAGTTTTCCACACCCTTGTAAGGAATGTTTTGTTCTCCTTTCTGATCTACGTGGGATCTCACATTTGATGAATTATAAAACATATATTTTACTAAAAAGACTACAATAGAAACGACCATGTAAATTTTAGTTAGGTAGTTTAACTGTTCAGTACTGAGAAAAAATTTAATTTTTATCGAAAATAGTAAAATTTTAAGATTTTACCTCATTATTTGTTAAAATTTAGGTGAATTAACGAAATTTGAACTAGAGGTAAAAATGGTAACATTTAGATGTAATCATATATTAAAATGAGTATTATTAATATTGCTATTAATTAATTAATTAAACATTAATTGAAAGTAATATTGATAACTAAAATTTTAATTTAATTGCCAAAAAGAATTAAATAGAATATTAATAATTAATTATATTATATTTTTAATATTTATTAATAATAAAATCCTATGGCTTTTCTAGATTATTCTTTGGAAAATTTATAATAAAAAAAATTATGGTCCTCTGTGGGGTCCACTAGTGCTTTGTGGTACATGAAGTCAATGGCTGTAGGGCAAAGACTTATGAACACCACAAATTTTAATTTTAATTTTTTTTTTTTAATTTTTACTTTTCAATACTTTGCTAAGCTTTCACCACTAATTATCAAAGTTTTAATTATTTTTATTATTTTTATTTGTTTGAAGCTATTAATTTCAATGGTGTCTATTATTTATGATGAGGGTTTTTAAGTAATTAGGTTTGACTTTTTAAATTTGACTTTTTGAAAAATTGAATCAATTGTCGCACTCAAACACGTTACTAATAAAAAAAAAATGGACGACAATTAAATTAAAGGGTGTTTCGAAAACCTGATAATCAAAAAACTCGATTAATTCAACCCAATCTAACCCATACGATTCATGAGTAAACTAACAATTTATAGTTGGATTGGGTTGGGTTTGTTGGATGATGGAAGTCCACTAATTTAGGGAATGATCGTGAGTTTAAAAACAAAGAATACTCTCTCCCTTGTTACGAGGCCTTTTGGGAAGCCTAAAGTAAACCCATGAGAGTTTAGCTCAAAGTAGACAATATCATATCATTGTGGAGAGTCGTGTTCGTCTAAAAGGGTTCAAGATTGACCCGAGCAATTAGTTGAAGCTAAAAAAATGTCTCACGTGACTCGATTTAACCTACCAACCAAATTGAACCACAATAAAATTCTTTTTTTTTTTTTTTTTAAATTTTCAAATTTCCCAAATTGCCCTCTCTTTCACAAGAAAATGAAATTACAAGTGGAGGGCACTAAGTTTAGAATATTTACATACGAGACCCACTTTTTTAAAGTATTCTTTTAGAAAGTAGTCTAGGCTATATACATGCCTTTTCCTTTATATATATATATATATATATATTTTTTTTTTTTTTTTTTTTTTACAAATTATTTTTACAATTTTTTAAAAATAATTTGATTGGTTCATTTTTTCCAATCAAAATCAATCAATTTTATTGGATTTTTTATAATTAATTTTAGAATTTTTATAAATAATTTGATTGGTTCATTTTTGCCAAACAAAATCAATAATTTTTTATTGTTTTTTTTTAATTATTGGTCTTAATTAGATGACAAAAAAAAAATGTGAGAAAGGAATAAATTTTGACCAATAATAAGGTTGACTTTTCTTTTGTAATATTTAAAATCAGTGTTTTTTGGGCCAATTTAGGTAAATAAATCAATTTAATGAATTCAATAAATAAAATAAAAATTAAAGGACAAAAAAACAAACATTGACAATTTTTTTTCCAAATTTCTTTTATTTTTTATTTATGGTTAAAAAGTGAATTAAGAATGTCCCAACTTAATATGAATTATTTTTAAAATCTAAAAATTAATATATAAATAAAACAAACATGAAAATCATATAAATTTAACCAAATATTTATATTAATATAAAAAAACAAGAAATTCAAAAAACAAGAAAATGTGGTGACGTGTCAGCATACAAAGAGGGTAGCATGGAAAAATGTGTGCACTCATGGGTAAGATTAGCGACAAAACTTTCCTCTTCTTCCTCTTTATATATCAATCATCTTCCCCCAACAAACCCTCGCTTCAATCTTCCTCTCTTCTCTGCTTCAATTTCTTGCAGCTATGGCTACCGCACGTGCCATGCTCGTGCTCGCTCTCTCTCTCCTCTCTCTAGCAGCCTCCGCCATTGCTCAATCTCCCTCCCCTGCTCCAGGTCCCGCCGTCGCCGCACCGCCGCCGTTAACCCCACCGCCTGTTGCAGCCCCTCCTACTACACCTCCCCCCACCGCCATGCCCCCAATGGCAGCCTCACCTCCGCCAAGCATGTCAACTCCACCGATGGCAGCTCCTCCCACCGTCCCCCCGCCGATGGCTTCTCCGCCGTCTATGGAATCAGGCCCAAGCCCAGGCCCAAGCACAATGCCCGACAGCCCACCATCGCCTCCAGGCCCATCTCCAGGGCCAGCTCCAGGGCCAGCTCCAGCGTCAGCTCCGTCGCCGCCGCCGTCGCCACCGCCGGGAGCGGGATTTTCGATCCAGCACGGTGGGTACAAGGCGGCGGGTGTTGCGGCGGTGTTGGGTGGCCTGGCCATCGTCTTGGTTTAACAACGCAGCATAGTACTTGAATTTGCTGTAGATTATGATCTTCATACTCATTTGTGTATTCTTTTTGTTTCTTTTTCATTTCCATCTCTTTCTATCTCTCTCCCATATGATTCTTGAGAGCAGCTTTGAGTGATATTTGTGGGATATGTAGCATTTTCATTTTTTTTCTAGTTCAATAAGAGAGACTCGTTTCTTGTTCATCGATATCATTTCAAAAGTCGACGATTACTAAATTATGTACAACCGACCCTTTGAATAATTTCTCCAAATAATGCGATAAAAAAGAAAAGGGTACTCATAATTCTGGAGTATTTAATGATATAGGGGTTGAGTAACCAATAATTAAGAAGAATGCAGCTCAAAATTGAATTGAAAGGGGCAAAAGTTCATGAATTTTGAGGAAGAAACCATGAATTTGGGTTGGTTGGTAGGGAAGGAGAGGAGGGAGTAATGAGGTGATGGATGGGTGCTTTGTGATGGGGAAGGGGAATAGGGTGGGGGGAAGGAAAAGCTAAATTTGCCAGCCTGTTGAGGTAACCAATGTGTGGAAGCCAAATTCTCTTTGGTTTTGAGAATTTTGTCCAATTTGAGCGAGACTCGAGACGATTTATCTACTACAATGTACCTATACCTATTGTAAGAGCGCAAACCCACCGCTAGTAGATATTGTCTTACTGTAAGCTTTTCCTCTCGAGCTTCCTCTCAAAGTTCTAAAAACAGAAGAGGTTTCTACACCCTTGAAAAAAATTCCCTGTTTCCCTCTCCAATCGGGATCTCAAAACTATACATGTAAAAAGTACGATTTTAAGTTCTCTTGAATACCCACAATGCATATAAAATTTTTAATGTTTCTACACTCTTGAAAACAATTCTCTGTTTCCCACTCCAACCAGGATCTCAAAACTATACCGGTAAAAAGTACGATTTTAAGTTCTCTTAAATACCCACAATGCATATATAGTTAGACCCTTTTATTTGGATCGAATAGTTATGTTTTGAAATGATAATTGATGTCTTATCTACTGAGCTATGTCTGAATAGTCATTGTTTGAATAGTCATCGAACTATCGATTGTATTGCTACAAATCTTAGAAGAGAGAGAGAGACACTAACGTAGTAGTGGTGGAAGCATAGACATTATAGGTGTAGTAGTGGTGGGGCTAAAATTTGTCACAAAATGACTAAGTGGGAAAATGATGTCCACATGGGGCTTTTAACAAAAACAAGCACCAACATCCAACATCAACTCATGAATGGAAATAAATATATATATAAAAAAAGGAGGAAAATGCAAGTTTTTACTCTTTTACTTTATGATTCTCTCCTATGCCTAAAAAGAAAAATGTTTATCCTTTCTCAATTCAACAAAGATTATTAATTTGTTTTAATGATATAGGAAGTGGTTAAAGCTCCATTAAGATTTTAGTAAAGATCTTTTCTTCTCTCAATAGTACTTTCCAAATATACAATAAAAAACGCTAGATTAAGGAAAAATTCATTGAATATAGATCAAGTATAGAAATTCATAATCTAAACATTCACGAATATTATACTAAAACGTAATCAATGTGTTAGTTTCATATATGTTAAAAAATACATTTAAATTTTTTAAGTTTATCTATTTTAATTATAACTTTTCCTATAGTGGTGACTTAAAAAAGAGGTTACACTTTGTAGACAAAGATAATAATAACAATTCTATGTTACACGTTATTGTATTTTTATGGGAAATGTCCATTCAAGTGAGAGGTATAAAATAATTTAAGTTATATATTTAGAAGTTAGTCCAATAGAGCTCTACCACGTATTTTTCAATGTGACAACACCTTTGAGGCTCACAAAGATAAAGGCATGGCACTAATACCAATGATAGGAACAATGAACCACAATGATATGATATTATCTACTTTGAACATATATTCTCAGGATTTGGCTTTGGATTTTTCTAAAATGCCGCATACCAATAAAAAAGTATTCTTCATGATCTTCTTCTTAGCTAGCCAATACGGATCTCCAATTCACTAAACTTGTAACCTAACGAAACATTGACGACCATACCCTTTTGTAAAGCACAAAGCACCAATGCCTGATGAAAGAGGATTGGATACTGAGAACGTGTCCAACTTATACTTTAAAAGATGGAAGCATAAAGGCATAGGATTCCACCATCAAAAGAGGCTCTAACAAATGAAGAATCACCTCTCATTCTTTTATCTTCTTCACCTTCCGCCTACCTTTAGAATCGCATATGATATAATGGTGTAAAGCTATAAGATTAAAGAATGAATGTTGTTTTAAATCAACTTTACTCAAACTCAAACTCAACATAACTTTGCCAAACCGTTGCACCTTTTTTCATCACTAAGCAATCATTGTAAGCTTTTCTATCACAACAGCATCAAGAATCACCATCAGTTTTAAGACCAGATAAGAGCATATTTTACCCTTCCAAGTTTTCTTTTTTAGTTTATTTAAATATTATTCTAGTTATTATATTTTTTAGAGATGGGTATGAACAGATGCCTAAAGAATCCTAGCTCACTAAGGTCACTACGATCGAAAACCACGATTTGGTCACCAAGACAAAGAAACCCTTGAAGGAGAAAAACTGTGAGATGTTGGGAATTTAATCTCATCCGACTTGACTTATCTAGCAGCTAAAATTACCCAGAGTGCTTACTCATCTTAGAAAATAAGGTTACGTCGTCAATCTATTAGTAAGAGGACTAAAAAGACCGTTCTTAAAATATACAGATCAAAATGAACTGTCTAAAAGTACAATGACCAAAATAGTATTTAACCATTTTTGTGTTCAGACCAGTTGATATTTACCTCAACTATTCTCACCAAACAACCCGTTTAGCCTTCTATATTTGGTTGTAGGATATTACACCATAGATGAATGACCACTACGACTTAGACCTCATTCCCTTTTAAGTATTTTATTTTATCTTTCGAAGTTTTTTCCTATTGTAACATGCAAAATTATCATGATAAAAGTCTCCAATTGCACATTAATTCATTAATGTGTTTGGTCCAACGTGTTGATACCTTATGTGTTTCTAAAAAAATTCTAAGGATTGTTTTTCAGAATTTGGCTACCGGTCAAAAAAGGCTTTTAAAATCCCAAAAGTAATAAAAGCACTAAACCAAGTGTTATTTTCATTGAAAAAGCATTTCACCTGAGAGTTATCCCCCAAGCATTCTCCGACTCCCAAGTGCCTAACCCATTTTCAATCTAATAAGAAGAATCAATGTCAAAATAGTAATTAGAGCATTCTATATAAGATAGCATTATAAGTTGAGTCATAAAGATGATGGGAAAAAGAACAGTAAAGAGAGAACAGAAATGCCTTATCTAGAACTACAACAGCTGCACGACAACCTTCCTGTGAATGCCATTATGTGGGGGCAATTTATCCAGCCGTCTACATTGGATTCTTCCAGTACTCAATTGCCGAAGATTGTCCAGAACCATCTGGCTAAGTTTCTCATCCATAGTTGAGTTGTGAACCTGCCAACAGAACCAAAACTGGAATTCAAAATCACTTCATTGTAACAGTATTGAATTTCTAGAGGTGGAAGAATAGCAGTAATTAACAGCCTATCTAAAATAACCTTTTCAAGTGCTTCAAATCAAACAAACCTTAAAAGGGATATTCTCTTTCTTTCTCTAGATCGTTTGTGGGTAACTCATGTGCAATAAATATTGGCTAAATTGTAAAAAAGTAATCTTTGAACTGTAATTTGTTTAAAAAATAGCCTTATTTTCCTAGAAGTTTCAATATTATTCTCACCCTTTCATATATGTTTCAAAACTAACCTTTGGGTAGAAGTTGTTTAGAATTTTGGAAGAAAGTTTAGACATGGAATGAGTTGATGATGACCTAGAACAGTACCAATACACCGTTCAATTTTGAATTTCTATGACTTTCAACTCTAATGATAGTTTTGAAATATTTATGAAAATGAAGAATATTGTTACAACTTTCGAAATAATAAACATATTTTTGCCACTTATAATTTGGCCTTAAATATTCTAGGAAAATTATTGATTTAGGCACAACAATATTGATGGAACGATCCCAATGAGTGGGCCTTCCAACATACAATGGCCAACCTATCAGATGCATAACAAAATTAAACCATTGCAGATTTCAGACAGCACAACAAAAAGAAGTGACATCAATGGGACCATCTAAAAAGGATACTAAGGCCACTCACATACTCTGGCCCGAACCTGCACAAGTCATATCAGGTGATGGTACAAATAAACAGTTAGCATGAATATCATTATAGGAAATGTGTGTAATGAACAAACTGAAATCCCTGGTTTCTTATTTATGTTTGATTCTTTTGGCTTCGCCCTTCCAAAAGGGAAGGACAGTTTCTGAAGAATCAAAGGGCACAATACAATTTGTTTAAGAATTCAATTGAGAAACAGGAAGTTGAAACGTTCTGTTTATTGATCTGGAGAATTTAACGTCAAATCAAATTACAGAACATAATTTCAGCAGTAATTTATGCAACTCAAATTACAGAACTAATTTCAACAGTTTGACTGTGGGTCCTAAATCCACAGAAGACCCACAAGACCTCTGACTGATTGTTAAAAGATGGATATTCAAGTACTTCACTAGCCTCATAACTACTAGATGCTACACAAAAATCTTAAAATTTTCAGAAGATCGAACTTAATACCTAGGTTACCCTGGATTAAAAAGATACCAAGTTTTAAGAACAAACAATCCGAACTAAGGACAAGGAGAAAGACATGAGAGTTTAAGATAGCTTATTGAGTCTACAGCCACTATGCAACCACCAGAACTAAATAAGCTCTCAATTAGTCCTCTGTTCTATCTCCCATCGAAGATATATTTACATCAGTTTTATGGCCACTAAGATAACCATACAAGTATCGAATAAACGAAGCTTTTAACAGTTAATCATATGGGAATAACAAACTGATATTATGAGAAGTCAGTTTTTACAGAAATAATCGAAGATTTCAAAAGGAAAATCTTCTGCCTACAAACTTACCAAACACAACATATATCCTAATTCATAATTTTATTTAATGAAAAGTATTTATTGGCAACTAACAAAGCTCCAACTTTGTTTCCCCTTGCTCTGTATGTACAACGTCCAATAAGATAATTCGAGTAAATAACCCTTCAAGTAAGGTCTCAGAAGAAATAATTCCATCCATATCCGTTGTCCTACACAGAAGACAGATTCAAAGAACAAGACCATAACCAATCTTGAAGGTAACAAACTCTATTAATGAGCGTGGTGAAGCTTTACAATGAATATCCAATTCAATATTTTTCAGCTTTTCATGAATATATCCATGTAAATTTATAATGACAGTCTCATTTTTTCTTCTTTTTTTCTTTATATCCATGAGTGTTGGAGCTAGTTTGCGACCACCTCGACTATTCTCTACATCTAGTTGTCATGGATGTTCGTAAGATATTAAATCGTGAATAGATTACCACCAACAATGTCTTAAACCCTTATTGATACTCCCAATTATTTTCCTTAAAATAAAACCACCAATCACATCGGAGAAGAATATGAGTGCACTCTTTAAACGCCTTCTTACCATGCCACACAGTAGCTAGGAGATGAAATAAATAATACCACTAACACATATCATAATGAGTTCTCAAAATCCCTGAGGACAACTCATAAAAGGGTGACTTAACTGGCTAGCATGCTAGGTAAGGAGGAAAAGGATTCTAAAATAGAATGATCCTACCTAAGGTAGTGCCCACTCGAGTTCTAAAACCTTTTGGGTATTGTTGAGTAACTAACTCTTGAACAGCTGCTCCTAGATGAGTACCAAAGGTTTAGATTTTTACATTCACCAAAAAGTGAAGTTACACTGTTACAGTGCAAGGAAAGAAAGAAAGGCAACAGTTGGGTTGAAGCTACTGATATATTCACTTATTAGATGATGAAAATGAGATCAGCTCATAGCCCCTTAAAGATACAGTCACTAAGGTTACAAGTAGTAGAATATAAAGATTCTGCACTACCAGTACATGCATATATTTACTACGTATGATGGAGCAAGACATTCGGGATATTTGACTACTAAACTTAACAAGCAGATCTTTAACTGTTATCAAAGACTGCATAGAGAAAGCTCAGAAACCTGCCAAATAGATGGCAGAAACTAAACAGTTTTTTTTTTTTTTTTTTTTTT
>NW_019268551.1:1225338-1227976 GCF_002738365.1 Cucurbita moschata | reverse complement strand
AAAAAAAAAAAAAAAAAAAAGGGGAGAGAAAACTTCTCCAGTTGGTCACAAGATTAGATAAACTAAGCAGTTTACACTCGAAAAAAAGTGAAACCCTTCTCAGGGTTGCTAGCCTCAAGAAGCTTGAATACCCACGAGAAGCTACAAAAGAAGTTTCAAAATTGGATGATCGCTCCTATATGCGGTTTATGCGTTCAAGAAGAGGAGTCCATCCATCACTTGATTCTACATTGTCCATTTGCGGCTAAAGGGTGACAGGCTAAATTTTTTGAAGTGTTTGGGGTGGATTTCTGTTTACCTAAAAAGATTGATCATTGGCTTATGGAGGTGCTCGATGGTAGATTTTTTGGCGGCAAGGGAAAAGCCCTTTGGAAATGTGCTACACAATCCCTCCTATGGGGCATTTGGAGGGTAAGGAATAGCTAGGTGTTCAAAAAAAGGTCTTCTTTTGATCCCTTTTGGCTTAATAATACAAAATTATTTTGAACCTACAGCCTTTTATGATTATTAACAGTTGAAAGGCTTTCCTTTGTTAGTTTTATGACGAGGGGCAACCTCTACCAATTGCCCTTAGACTGCTCTTTGGTTCTTTTGAGGTATATACGTCTCTCTTCTTACCACAAAAGAAATAATAATAATAAACAGTTAACAGTCCCAACAATCACACCAGTAAGAGATACCAAGTTCTGATGTTCTAAATTACACGCTATGGAGAGCAAAATAACAAACTGATACGTAGACAAATGACACAATATATAGAGCAGATTAAGCAATACATTCACAAGAAATCTCCGTAATCGAAAGAGTATACACTGTCATTTGAATACATCTTGGCTACAAAGCGACATCATGTTTAATTGATTCCTAATCCAGACTTCATAAGTACTATGCCAGGACGGTTACTGACCTCTAAGTTATAGTGGCAAACCCTTACACCAATTTTCTCTATCTAATTTCAAGTCCTTCAACGGTTTTCTATAAGCAATCACAGATTCACAACAACTTCCCCACCAATCCTCGTTCCTTCTATTCAGATCAATCATTTCCAGTATCGAAACAACAAGCGCATACATGACGACGACAAGGATCCTAATGATTTTAAGAACTCTATTTGCACGTGTAAGCGATAATCCATTGCTATCCACGACGATAGGGGGGAAAATAATATATTTCTAAGCTATTTGTCATCTTTAATATCAAATAGTCGATCTCGTTCTATAGGCATCTTTCACTCGAGTAATTTCAGTACCTGGATCGGAGAAGAACCATAGAACGACAGCACAGAAGATAACGACGAAAGGGATGAAATGGACGAAAATCCTAGCGAGCTTAAGATGGCGACGTTTTTTCGCAGCCGCGTGAGAGAACGGATTGAACGTCGGCAGGAAAACATCTGATTCCAAGCCGGAACTCACACTGGAAGATCTGAAGATAGCGGATTGCGACGACGACGACGATGAAGCTAATGATCTCTTATCCGAGACAATGCAGGCGCTCGACGATCTCCTCATCTTCTTCGTTTTCCGGATGCGGGAGAAATCAATGGGAATGAATGACTGAAACCTCAAAGGTTTGAGCTATGGCAGAGAAAGCAAATCGAGGGGGCGATGGCTTACTCTTCGGAGTCGCAGTCCACGAGCGGACAAGAAGCTGGGGAATTCCAAAAATAGACGCTTTTGTTTTCAATATTTGAAAATCGACCCCTTTTAAATAATATATTACTTTTGGGCCAAGCATACATAAATATAACAAACATTTATCAACCTAAAATTACTTTTAAATTACTTTAAATACAAATATTATGTACTGAAAATTTGAGGCCCGTTTTAAAATCGCGAGGCTACGAAACACAATTGGTTAGATCAGACAATAGGTACTAGTGGTGGGCTTTGAACGGTTACAAATAGTATCAAAGTCAGTCACCAAGTGTTGCGAGGACGATGACCCTCAAGAAAAGTAGATTGTGAGATCCCACATTGATTGGACTGTTACAAGTGGTATCAAAGTCATTCACCAAGTGGTGTGCGAGGACGCTGGCCCCCAAGAGGAGTGGATTGTGAGATCCCACATTGGTTGGACTGTTACAAATGGTATCAAAGTCAGTCACCAAGTGGTGTGCGAGGACGCTGACCCCCAAGAGGAGTGGACTGTGAGATCCCACATTGGTCGGACGGTTACAAATGGTATCAAAGTCAGTCACCAAGTAGTGTGCAAGGACACTAATCCCCAAGATGAGTGAATTGTGAGATCCCACGTTGGTTGGACCATTACAAATGGTATCAAAGTCAGTTACCAAACGGTGTGCGAGGACGCTAACCCCCAAGGAGAGTGGACTGTGAGATCCCACATTTGTTGGAGAGGAAACCAAACATTCCTGATAAGGGTGTGAAAACATCTTTCTATCATACACGTTTTAACACAGTGAGGCTGACGACGACCAAAAGCAAACAATATAGGCTAACACTATCCAATCCAACCATAAATTTTATGAGTTAAGTTAGTTTGAGTAGTTGAAATCATTTATTTAAATTCAAATTTTTAATAAAAATAAAATATTAGTTTATAAAACTATAAATTTATTTATTTATAAATAAAATACCTTCCAAAAATGATTATTTAAGATGGGGGGGGGGGGGGA
>NW_019268551.1:1220436-1224571 GCF_002738365.1 Cucurbita moschata | reverse complement strand
GGGGGGGGGGGGGGGGAACACAATTTTAAGAAATAAAAAACTAAAAAGTAAATTAGTTATCAAATAATTGAGTAAAGCTTCCCTATCATTAAAGGGTGGTTAATTTAATACTTTGAAATGTCCAAAATCGTAAATCAACATGCAACACGTGGCAATATTTAAAAGGTTGTCCACTTCATTACGGAACTCCCGTTTTCAAATTTATTTCCCTGCAGATTTCTCGGTTCTGCAGAAACGCAAATACAAATCGTTCTTCTTCTTGTTTTCCTTCTACCTTCGTTCAATAATACCGTTTTCCGCGGCAAATTCCTCCGCATTCCGATCGAAACTCGCCGGCGTAATTTACGTCTCTCGAGCACCGTGCGGAATTCTCTGTGTTCCATCGATCTCCACCGCTCGTCCCCATGACGCCTGAATAGTAAGCTTGAATTCGTTGCCTCTGATCATGTTGTTCGTTTTTAAATTCTGTATTTCGATTTACTTCTCGGAACTTGCGTGTTTCTTTTTGTTTATGCTTAGCCTAGATCTGGTACGTGGTTGTTTTTTTTTTTTAAATAATAATTTCACCTTCTTAATTTTAGTTTTTATAGCTCGGTAAGCCTGGCTCTTGTGGCAATTTCTCGGTAGATCCTTGGGATTTGGAATCGGATCCACGCGATTCGATCAATTTCGGTCATCGGTGCTCAATTGCATCGGTTTCTTTTAGCAGCGTTTGCCAAGCAATGAGTTCAGGATCCTTAGCTTTTGGAATTGTTTAGTTTGGTGTCTTGTTTTGTTAATTCGGCTGAAATTGATACAGGTCAAAATTTATTTATGTTTTGTATCTCATTTACTTTATATATCTGGCGGCTATTTTGTTTGTTTGGTACGGAATAAAGTCTTGTGGTGTATGCTCTTTGGCATCATTTGGTCCTCGACGATAGAAAAGCAATGAATAATTTGTTTGAACATAGAAGAAATTATAACAGATTGATCTGTTAGACTGAGTTTCCATAGATAAGGATAAATTGTAGAAGATGATTGCTTGTAGTTTACACAAAGTGTTTTGGCTTATATCAATGGTCTATTTCATGAAGAAATTTTATCAGTGAGCATCACCTGCCTCGTTCTCGTTTCAATTTTCAATCAATATATTTGCATGAGTTATCTTAAGCTCATTATATATTTCGATAACTTATCTATTGTTGCATTTCATATATATCTTAAGCTCTACGCAATGCTCATCTGTTTCGTGCAGTGATTATTTGTTTAAGCTTCTGCTTATTGGAGATTCTGGTGTTGGAAAATCCTGTCTCCTTCTGAGGTTTGCAGTAAGTTCTCGGCCATTCTACCACTTTCTGTTTATGCTTAACATATATTTTTTCTTCTTTTTGGCTCTGAATTATGTTGTCAAATTCACTATATCAACTAATTTCAATACCTAGTTTTGATACACGATTCCCAGTTTCCAACTTCTATCACATGTCAGTTGGTTTTGGTATGACCTCTATATTGTTGCATACTCGTAGTTGAACTTCGAATAACCATCTTATGCAGCTTTGTGTGTGTGGGACTGTTTCTAAACAGCACTTGAATGCTATTAGGTGTCGATGTTTTTTTAGTATCTAATGTGCTGTACCTGGATTAATGGATTTATTGTAGGATTTACTTTCTTTTTCTCTCTATTTTCTTGCTCAACAGGATGATTCATATTTGGATAGCTACATTAGCACTATCGGGGTTGACTTTGTAAGTTTTTGATTTTCCACTCTTCTGTTATTTACGTTTATTGCTTTAAAGAAAACCATTGTTCTAATACATCTCGTGTTTCCATTCTTTTTAGAAAATCCGCACAGTGGAGCTCGATGGGAAGACTATTAAGCTCCAAATAGTAAGTTTAAAATCTTCTAGTTGTCTTCTAGTTGACTATACTAAATAAACATTTCAGCATGTATAGGATTATAGGTCTTAATCACGTGCTTTCCAGTAAAGGTGGCTGATATGCAGCGTTTACTTCATGCCTAACAAAAGAAAATTCCTTTTGAAGTAATAATGAAGGTCGCATGTGTACCTTCGAAGAGAAAAAAAAGGGTCGCATGGGTAGTTTTCTATTATCTTCATATGCTTTTAGTTGGCAGTATGTTAATGCCTTTTTACTCCTTTATAAACTTGTATAGAAGTAACCAACTATTTACCTTTGAGATGCGCTGGTCTGGGACTCTGGGCTTCTGTTTCACATCCTAATAACACGTCAGTTTTTTTCCCAAAAACAAGTCCATAAAACGTTTATAAGATAGAGGTCAACTTGAGAAATTCTTTTGTCCCTGAAAGGACATCTTCGGCAATTGATAAATTTACCTCGTCTCTGTTTACCATCTATGCATGTAGAGAGCAAACATACACTGAAATAGAACACTAAATTGGTCTTAGAAAAGATTATTCTGAGTTTTCTACATATGAATTCCATCCTCCAAATTATTCCCAACTGTTATTTTATTGTGGAAAGAGGACTTGACAAACTCTTACTTACAATGTGCAGTGGGATACCGCTGGCCAAGAACGTTTTAGAACAATAACCAGCAGCTACTACCGTGGGGCTCACGGCATTATTGTAAGCGCCTCATACTCCCTAAACCCCCTTGTCTATAAATCTTGTTCTGGGGGTTAATCGAGCATGATAAGTTAATCTGAATCTTGTTAACTCTTGGCAGGTTGTTTATGATGTTACAGACCAAGATAGTTTCAATAATGTAAAGCAGTGGTTAAATGAAATTGATCGTTATGCAAGTGAAAACGTGAACAAGCTTCTTGTGGGCAACAAATCTGACCTGACAGCTAACAAAATCGTGTCCTATGAGTCAGCCAAGGTATCATTTTCGTTCAGATTCATTCTTTACTTGAAGTATTTGGCAGCCTTTTGGACCAGAAAAAGGCTTAGCGAAGTGAGACTTTGTATTTTCCTTTTTAGGCCTTTGCGGATGAAATTGGGATTCCATTTATGGAAACAAGTGCTAAAAGTGCCACGAACGTTGAACAGGCTTTCATGGCCATGGCTGCTGAAATCAAGAATAGGTAAGTTTACTCTGGACCTTAATAAAAAGGATTCCAACCAATTAGGATGTGTGGTTCATGGGATAGATTTCTACAAAAACCTGCATCTTTTTTCAAATCATGAAACCTACTAATTAAAAATAGTTGCACTAACTAAAGTTTCTATAATCCAACCCGTATTATTCTTAAGCGTTTGAATCTCAAACTCGTTAGAAACATGGACTATTTGTGAAGTCATGGATCCATGCCTCCATCAGTTTCTTTAGCAAGCTTGCCCAATGAATCTGTTGAGGTGTGTGAATAGGGAGAAACTATACGTGAGATCCACATGGGTTGGAGTGGAGAACGAAACATTCTTTATAAGAGTGTGGAAATCTCTCTCTAGCATACGCGTTTTAAAAATCTTGAGGGAAAACTCAAAGAGGACAATATCTGCTTGCGGTGGACTTGGGCTGTTACAAATGGTATCAGAACCAGACACCGAACAGTGTGCTAACGAAAACAATGGGCCCTGAAGGTAGGTGGATTGTGATATTCTATAACGATTGGAGAGGAGAACGAGTGTCAGTGGGGACGCTGGGCCCCGAAGGGGAGTGGATTGTGAGATCTCACATCGGTTGGAGAGGGGAACAAAACATTCTCTATAAGGGTGTAGAAACCTCTCTCTAGACAACGTATTTTAAAAACCTCAAAGGAAAGCCCGGAAAAGAAAGTTCAAAGAAAACAATACCTGCTAGCCCAACCTAGCTGACGTGCTCACGAGTAAACTACTCGGAAAGCTTATATGTTCTGACGTGTGAAGCACCATTAATTTGCAGGATGGCAACTCAACCAATGAACAATGCGCGGCCGCCAACTGTGCAAATTCGAGGACAGCCTGTGAACCAAAAGTCTGGTTGCTGCTCATCTTAAAGAAAAAGGGGAGATTGAGATCTCTATGATTAGCACTGTACCCGTATGGTCTGGTCGGTCCTTCACATGTAAAACTCTTTCCTTGGCTTAGCTTTTCTTCTAAAGCTTTGTTTTGTTTTGTTTTCTTCTTTCCACCCTTTACTTTGTTTAAAATTCCCATTCTTTCAAAAAAAAAAAAAAAAAAAAAAAAAAA
>NW_019268551.1:1200220-1219904 GCF_002738365.1 Cucurbita moschata | reverse complement strand
AAAAAAAAAAAAAAAAAAAAAAAAAGAACCATCTGTACAAATTAGAAAATATTATTGGTGAATAGCACTATTATGCTCTTTGATCTTCCCCTTGCTTCATGCTCTGCCTGTTGGTAGAACTCGTCCAGTTCTGAACAGCAGCTAA
The DNA here is from genome assembly GCF_002738365.1 of Cucurbita moschata. Classification (NCBI taxonomy): domain Eukaryota; kingdom Viridiplantae; phylum Streptophyta; class Magnoliopsida; order Cucurbitales; family Cucurbitaceae; genus Cucurbita; species Cucurbita moschata. Next base: position 1,219,759 of record NW_019268551.1, on the reverse strand, counting down.
TTTTAATGCTATATTCTATAATGTAGATGGGCTGAACTATGCATACATTCATTGAGTTTGGATGCGATCAAGTTACGCGGTGTGAAAATCGTAATATTACCTTTTACTTTTCATAAATGTTCCAATACTAACATTGGAGTAGAAAATTTGTTAAAATGTTGGATGAAAAGTTGACATCGAAGAAGTATAATTACGACACAACATAGACACAAAGCAAATTGTCTTTTTAAATATAGGACACAACCAAACAATTATACAATATCTACCTTATGTAACACGTTGAGATTCAGAGTTTATAGCTTCTCATCTGTATTTAAATACCTAAAAGAGTCAACTATATCAGAGTAACCCATTTGTTATGATTTGGCCCTTTTACGACGGATATTGGTGCACAGACTTCCTTCTATATTTTCAGAGAAAGAGAGTTAGTATATGATCTATTCTAATTTTTTTCGTATCGGGGAGTTGCGGCTGACACGACATAGACACAAAGCAAATTGTCTTTTTAAATATATGACGCAACACGATAAGGACACGGCTTCCAAAATGCATTTTTTTTGCACACACTTCTAGGTCTAATTAGTATACTTAAATAATTGTTTGATACATGTCTAACAGATGTTTAACCTATGTTGGCTATGCACAACTAATGATTATAGTGTATGTATTTTTTAGATCGACGTGTCAAGTTTGATACAATCAAGTGTCGTAATCGTTTCTATTTCAATAATAGTTTGAAACCATTATAAAATATCAAGGGTAATATTGTAATTTCTTAAAAGACGAATATTATTTAAACAAATGGCAAAGTTATAATTCAACATTTTTTTCTATATATCATGATTTTTATAAGCTAACCTAATATATTGATGTATATTCGATAATCGTATCAATAACTAATATGTTATAGCTCTCACATATTTTCGTTTATGCTTTTGTAAATATTATAATTCGATATAGATTTTTGGGTTTGTTTATTTTATTTTCATTACTAATTTTATCTCATATAAAAATTTGAAAATTTAGAGCTCAAATAATTGAAAGAAAAAAATAGTTCATTCATGTTAAAAATGTTAAAAATATGTATTTGGGAATAAATTTTAAAAAAATTCCAATTTAGAGAATAATAACTTTTATAACTTAATTATTATTTTATAATATAATTTAGGATACTATAAATATTTTAATTTAACAAAAGTAAAATGGACTTATGACATGAATTACGCTTTTTCTATAAAATTAAATAATATATCAAAGTTTTTTTTTTATATATATTTTTCTTAATTATTTTAAAATTTAAAATAAAAATTACATAATAAACAAACTCCACTAAAACAGAATTTATACATAAAAAAACATTTCTAAAATATTACAAACAAAGTATTTTTTTAAATTAGTGATAAACAAGATAAATTTTATATTTAATGTCAAATAAATTCGACGTGAAATGTCGTATAGACAGCCGACCCTCTTTTTAACCGTACTAGACTCTCAAGGTCAGTCTCGTTTGGAGCATGCTACACATGCACTCATCTATCCTGACTAGATAGTCGAATTTGTCTCTCATCGATTATTCTTTCCACTAAGAACCCTTCCAACCAAGTCACCCAATCAATTTTGTAAAATGGGCTAATTTAGTTGTTGAAACAAATCGTTTGCCGAAGGTTCTTTAGGAGGTCTTGGTTGACTTATATTTTCACGCAAAAAAAACAATTAAAGCTTAATACTTCAGATTTGAGTGTCAACCATTCAGTAATGATTATTTTAAGTCGATGACAATTTATTAGTAAAATAATACTTCAAAACAAATAAATAAGCATTTAAGAGAAGAGAGTTTTTTTTTTTTCATGATATAATTATAATAATTATTATTATAGGGTACAAAATCGATAATATATAAAAAATAATAATATTTGAGGTACATTTTTATTGAAATTTGTCGGTTTGATAAAATTATCCAATAATTAATATGTGGAGTAATTAATTTTAAATTTGTGCGAAAATGGGTATTATTAAAATAAGTGAGTTCAGGAATGATTTTTTGTATTTAAATTAATGGTGAATTAGTAGACATTAATAAGAAATTTAGGGGTAAAATTGGGTTTTCACAGCCGAAATTGAACCGATTTTCAAGCTTGGGTAGAAACAAAATGGCGCCAATTGGTCCCGCGAGTTTCAAATTAAAATCTACAAATTTTGAAGAGAAAAATCATTTCTCCATGAATCAGATGTTGATTGTGTTCTGAATCCTTTGATTGTAGCGAAACTGGAGCCATGGAGAATTCGAGCCTCTCCGATTCTCGGGTATTGCTTTCTTCTACTTGCGAATTCGCTGTTGTTACTGATTTCCATTTTGTGTTTGGTTCCTGCGAAAATATGAGGAATTACAAGCATCTTTTGCGGGAGAATTTAGTGTTTACTGATGTGATAATTCCAATGATTTGTTTACTTCGAGTTAGCGAATTTGCAGCAGCTTAATAGTGCAATCTTAGATTCAAATTTCTACTTCTAACCCTTTCGTTTGCATTTTTTTATTTCTTTATGGCTATAGGTTCTGGATTCTTCGTTCTCGCATTCGCCATCTTCAGGTTCGTACGCTTCTCCCTGATTTATCGATTTAATGTGTGTTTGGATGTTGAGAAAATGCAGGAAAGAAAATTATGGCACATGACGATAGTAAACTTAAGGAGGATTTTGAACAAGTTTACGAGTTTTTGAGTTAGGATATAGTTGGACTTACTTTCATTCGTTTGTTAATTTCCATCAGAACCGCCTGATATCAGGAACTGGTTCTCGAGCTATGTATACGAATCCCCCGAACTTGATTCAAATGACAATTTTGGAGATTCCATTTCGAGGGAGAGAGAATTTGGGGTTGAGGAGGATGAGCAAACAGCATGCGAGGAAGATGGAGTAATTGGAGAAAACATTGGTGAATCTAGGGATGTTACTAAGATTGACGAAGAAGAAGCTGCTGAGAAGCTTCCCGGAGCATGGATTTCTATGAAATGCACTTCACTGAAAGATCATCGCGAAAGCCGGCCTTTAGGCATGGTATACAAACTTCTCTTCCTTTCAACTATTCTGTTCTTCAATTAATTTCAAAATAAGTATTTGCTTACAATTTGGTGGCTAGATCTCCCACCTAATGCTTGAACTTCTGTCACTTTTTTTTGTTGGATTATTCAATCAACACAAGACATGATGCAACTAAAAGAAAATTTCAATTGTTAATTAGCCAAATTTTAAAGGCCTTAATCGGCTATAGAAATAGTTTAAGGGATCAAGTAATGTAGAAACTTAGACTTAGTTGGATGATGAATTTTTGTTTGGTTTTTCGTTTGTTCTAAAAAAGTAAGGTTATTATTTGTGTTCTGTTTTCTATTTTTTACTGTCAAATTTGAAAAACAAACAAGTTCTTCCATTTTTTAAAAGTTCTTTAAAGAAAACATCGTTAGAACTTAGTAAACAATTTTAGTTCAAAAGTATCATTGAATAAACCGTAAAATACTTCTGGTTCTTCTGAAATTGGATCTTTTAATGTTATTGAACTGTCGGCAAGCAGCTGAATGAGAGCTCAAAGTTGTTAACGTCTAACAGTCAATTTCTCTGTTTTTACTTTTATGTTAGAATCAAGATTCATGGTGCTCCCAGTCGCTTCTGTCAGGTTTGTACCATTCTCTCTGGAATTCAATTTGCCAATAAAAATCAATACTCTACCCTTACCATCAAGTTTATTTGGCATTCAATTCTAAGATTTGAACTTGTGACAACACAAGGACAATGACTGATTTTTGCTTTGCTTTTTCATCAGAGCCTCCTGATGTTGGGAAGTGGTTTTCAAGTTATGTATATGAATCCCCTACACTGAATCTAAGCCAGGAATTTGGATATTGTGAAAGCGAGAAAACTGGGTTGGACCATGAAATGGAAGAGACTCAGGAGAATGTTAGAAAAACCAAAAATGGAGGTGAAATAGTAGAGTTGAACCTGTTCGAACAATGCAATGGCAATTCCAGGGGCAACAGGCTAAACAATAGGCCTCTGAGCGAGGTACAATTTTCCATCTTTTTTTCTACAGGCTGTTTTTAGCATTTTCTTAGACTGAAAACACAACTTCTCATTGAATGCTAATATAAATAGGGTAACCGTTCAAATTTATTGCTAGTAAATATTGTTTTTTTTTGGACTTTACTTTTGAGCTTCCCTCCAAAGTTTGGCATTTGTAACGTTTCCACGTTCTTATAAGCAATGCTTCATTCTCCTCTGCACCTGTACATATCACTTTAAAGATGTGGGAACAATCATCTTCTAATTTGGGGAGGAGAATGAAACATTCTTATAATAAAGGTGTAGAAACTTCTCCTATCATGAGGAGAAGCCAAAAGGAAAACTAATCTCATTTCTGTTGGGGAGGAGAAAGAAACATTCTTATAATAAGGGTATAGACGCGTTTTAAAAATCTTGAGGAGAAGTCCGAAAGGAAAAGCTCAAAAAAGACAATATCTGCTAGCGGTGGACTTGAGCCGTTACTAATGATATTAGAGCCAGACACTAGGCGATGTGCCAGCAAAGACGTTGGGCTCCGAAGGAGAGTGGATTATGAGATCCTACGTCGATTGGGGAGGAGAACGAAACATTCTTTATAAAGGTGTGAGAAACCTCCCTAGTACACATGGTTTAAAATCTTGAGTAGAACCTTGAGTAGAAGCCAAAAAGCGTATGTATTCCATGTTAACATTGACTTGGTAATGTACTGATAGTTTTTCTCATTCATGCTAAAGATCATCCCCATGTCAAAATCTTAATCACTGTTACAAATTTGAAGCTGGATGACGCTTCTCTGATTGTTTCTTTCAAGTCAAATTTCCATTTCTTTTTATTAGTTTGATAAGATCTCAACTGTTCATAGGAAGTAAAACTCTTTTACCCTGTTCTCAGCAGAATTTGTTCTCTGAAAAAACTTGGGAGAAAGACCCAAAAGAGAGAAGTCAGGGAACCAACGAAATCAGTTCAACCAAAGACTCTCAATGTAAGTTGCAAGAGAGAGTTTCACAAGAGAATGGTTCTGTGCCACTGCACACAAATAGAAGCTCAAATGATGAAAACAAGAAGCCTACAACTCATACAAATTCGATCCATAAGATTGATCTCATCCTGGAAAGTTCTGAAAATGATGAACAGTCAATAAGAGAACCAATTGTTCTAAGCAACAACAAAGAAAACAAAGAGAAAGGAGTTTCAGAAGATGGTTTTATTACAGCAAGAAAGCGTGAATTTTCTGAAGAAACTTGCAAGAAATCAGTGGAAATGCAAGAAAACTATAAGAACAGAGAGGTAGGAAGTGGTTTTGGTTGTTTAAGAAGAAAGGCATTGAGAGACAAAACCAACTATGAACACTCTGATATGGTAGAGATAATTGGGAAATGGAGTTGTCCTCAGAAGAGTAAGCCGAGTCGTGGGCCGCCATTGAAGCAGCTTCGACTAGAGCGATGGGTTCACAAGAAATAAAACTTGTCCTTGGCTCAGTCATAGAGGGCTTCAAACTCAAGACAGAGGTATCCGTGTAATAGCTTCAAATGGCAAGGCCCTTCAACTTTGCACTTCCAACCTTTGGGTTTCTTCTATTGTACATGGATTTTGGCTTGCAGATTTGGGTGAGGATATTCGAAATTCTAACCTTTTGACAAAGAATATACGACCAGTTGAATGGTACTTTGATTTGCAATAGTTTATTATCTCTTAGAGCACGTTTTGAGATCTCACCACCAGAACTTAAGACATGGTTAAAAGAAAAAAGCCGTTCTGCCACACCAGACGAGTTGGTTCCTCTGTCGTCGTCGAAAGATTTCCAAAAACTCGAATATGATTTCCTCTTCTTCTTTCAGTAGAGCTTCCTCTCCAAGTTCTTCTTGCACTTGAATGAAGTGGGTCGACCTCTTTTTGAGTTCGGCCAAATACTTTTTTCGTTGGTCGAGCTTTCTATTGAAAAAGCGATGCGAGAACATATTACTCTTATCTATCTTTCGTGATCTCCCTCTAATTTTTGTTTATATTTTGCTTTATTCAAATTGATGAGTGGATACAAGATGAAAAGTTCATCTCATGATGGTCGATGTTGATTTTTTTCCTCTTTTAGCTCAACTACAAGTAGTGTGAGAATTCAAAATTTTAACGATCTTGATTGAAAATATAATGTCTGAGCTAATTAAATTGAGAAGTTATTTATTAATTATCTAATTTGTGAAAATATAATGTCTGACCTAATTATTAAATTGAGAAGTTATTTATTAATTATCTAATTTGTGTATAAGTTAAAACAACACTGTCGATTAACTTTTTTTTTAAGTCAACATATATATATATATATTTTTATTGTTGTTGATATTTTTGGAATAAAGTATTAATGATGGAAAAAATATTTTTGAATTTCTTTTAGTTTAAAAATTTTTTTGTAGTATTTTTTTATTTTTTAATTTAAGGTTTTTTTTTTTTTTTTAAAAATTATTTATTAAAAATTTAAGGATACATCCAATTCGCTCTCATTCTTCACTCTCTCTGCTTTGCGATCGTCGTTTTGTATGAAGTATGGGGGCATTCAGAGTTCTGGGCGGAAAGCTGATCAACCTCAGAACTCAACTCCATCATTCACCTCAGAACATTTCGATTCCGGCCGCCCTGCTCTGCCGTACATTTCTGACCTCCAACTCTTCCAAGGGCCTTAGATCGTTCTCACATCCATGGCGGTACACTCATTGCAGAACTCTCATTTTGGAGTCATTGTTTTCTGAGTCTGTCCGTCTTCACCGACTTTCAGACTCCGATTCTGGTAATTTCTGAGCTGAGGATATGTATGTCTTTTTTTAATTTTGTTGTGTGATATGCTTTAATAGTCTGCGATCAATGGTTATATGCTTGGGTTATTTAGATTGCGGAAGTTCAAGGATTTTGGATCCCGAATTTGCTAGTTTATGGTTTGGTGATCAAGTAATAAGTAATATTCCTTGCATGTCGGTTTGAGAGGTGCAAGAGTGCAATTGTGTGCAATTGTGTGTCACTTGTTCTAACCAAGGAAACAAGTCAACCTTGAGAAATTTGGACATTGCGGACAACGTCCTTGACAAGCAAGACCGGGACATCTGCAATTGTGTGACACGTTGTGAGAAAATGTTTAGAAATTCTGAGCAGGGAAATACATTTGAAAACAATTTGAAGAATTGAAAAAGTAACGTTATATGACTATAAGCAAATAAAGAGATATCACGACTTAAATAGCATATAACTCAGGATAGGAAGTACTTTTTGGGGCATTTTAGCCCTAGTGGGTGTAGACATGGTTTTGGTGGATGGCCATACACCCCTGTATTGACCTAACGACAAATGGTAAAGGCCTATATAGGATGAAAGCATGTAAAAGGGGTTTAGAACGAACATGCAACCATGGACAACACGTCCTAGACAAGCATGACCGGGACATCTGTCATGCGGCCATAAACAACACGCCTTGGACAAACATGACCGTGACATCCAGCTTCATAATCTTGATAACATACGCCAATTGGATTTGAGATGGAACTATATATTTATCTAATACGGTATCAAAGTTGCTGCACTTGTACCCCTTACTTAAAGGAGCTTAATTTTTATTCTGGAATTGATGGTTTGATTGTCTGCAGAGTATGGGAGATTTAGAGTATGTTTGGATTAACATCTCAAGTGATTTTGAAGGGCTAAAAATGGTTTCTTCAAAATTTTAGAGAAACACTTTATGAAATAACTATATTGGTTCAAAATCATTCTTTTCTTCATTTGTAGTTCTATAATAATTTCCTTTCAAGTTTCTGGAGTGTTCTTGGGCTGCTTGAGTTATATTTGAATTCAAATCCACTTGGTTTTATCAATGGCAGGCATTGTTGAGGTACATTTAGCCAGGCCTGAGGTGAAAAATGCCATTGACAAGGATATGCTGAGGGGACTGCGTCATGCCTTTGAATCTGTTGATAGCGATCCATCTGCCAATGTTATGATGATCTGCAGCTCTGTCCCAAAGGTGTTTTGTGCAGGTGCCGATTTGAAGGTATTCTTGTTTATATCTAACAATTCAACTCTCTCATTATGATATAGTCTTTAACTTCTTTTCCCCTTCATTCTTTTAAGTAAAGGAACGTAAGGAGATGACTGCATCAGAAGTTCATTCCTATGTCACCTCACTGCGGTCTGCATTCACATTTTTGGAGGTAGATTGTTATTATTATCTACAGGCCTACCTGCTTTTACATTCTATGATTTATTTACATCATATATGAACAAGGATGTCTTGTTAAGTATATAATGCATCAGTTGAGATGCACATGACTACATCAGTTATCATCGATATTCCGTCCATGATCTTTCGTGGCTGATGCTAGTAAACTGTAAGCGCTTCCTAAGTAATAAAGAATTAAAGGGTTTAGTGTGAGATCCCACGTCGGTTGGGGAGGAGAACGAAATACTCTTTATAAGGGTGTGGAAACCTCTCCCTAGTAGACGCGTAATGGAGAAGCCCATAAAGGAAAGCCCAAAAAGAACAGTATCTGGATGAGCACCTATTCCGCTATGTAACTTGAGGGGAAGCTTGAAAGGGAAAGCCCAAAGAGGTTAGTATCTGTTAGCGGTGGGGCTGGGCCGTTACATTTAGGGAGCTCAAGTCATAGTGGCCACTCAAGATAGAATTTAAGATTCTACGAGTTACTTTGACAACCAAATGCAGTAAGGTTAGACGATTGTCCCGTGAGAATAGTTGAGTCAGGTACAAGTTGGCCCAAACGCTCACGGATATTTTTTTAATACTTCCCTTTTTTCATCACGAATCTAGTTTTCAATTGACTTAATCTAAATTTATTTTATTCAGGGACTGTGTATTCCTACTATTTCAGTTATTGAAGGAGCAGCGTTCGGTGGTGGACTCGAAATGGCTCTTGCGTGTGATCTTCGGATATGTGGTAATTAATTTAGTCAATTGTTTTCTAGTTTATTAAGTTCTTTACCAGAACGTCTTGCTGTATTGGAGTTATAACTCTCATCGTTAAACCATGATCCAGGGGAGGATGCCAAGCTCAGTTTGCCAGAAACCGGACTGGCTATAATTCCTGGGTATGTAGTAAATACTTATTTATATATACGGTCACATATGACGTTTTGAGAGCTCACTTGAGGCCAGTAGAAGGAAGCCTGCATGCATATTGAAGTTCCATAGTTCTATTACTTAGTATAAACATTAAACTGTTGGTGGTGGAAGCTGGATGAGACTCTTCCTAAGACTAGTTTTCAAACCCCTCGCTTCTTCTTTTCTATGTGAGATCCCACATTGGTTTGAGAGGAGAACGAAGCATTTCTTACAAGAGTGTGGCAACCTCTCCCTAGCATATGCGTTTTAAAACTGTGAGGCTGACGGCAATATGTAACGAGCCAAAGCGAATAATATTTGTTAGCAGTGGGCTTGGGCTGTTACAAATGGTATCAGAGCTAGACACCAGGAGGTGTGCCAGCGAGGACTTCGAGTCCCCATGGGGGGTGGATTATGAGATCTCACATTAGTTGAAGAGGAGAACGAAGCATTTTTAATAAGGGTGTGGAAACCTCTCCCTAGCATACGTGTTTTAAAACCGTGAGGTTGACGGCGATACTGTGATGTCCCACATTGGTTGGGGAGGAGAACAAACCACCATTTATAAGGGTGTGGAGACCTTCCCCTAGCAGACGCGTTTTAAAGCCTTAAGGGGAAACCCGAAAGGGAAAGTCCAAAGAGGACAATATCTGCTAGTGGTGGATCTAAGGCGTTATAGATACATAACGGGCCAAAGTGGACAATATCTGTTAGTGGTGCACTTGGGCTGTTACAAATAGTATTAGAGCCAGACATCGGGCTGTGTGCCAGCGAGGACGCTAGACCTCCAAAAGGGGTGGATTATGAGATCCCACATCGGTTGGGGAGGAGAACGAAACACTCTTTATAAGGGTGTGGAAACCTCTCCCTAGCATACGCGTTTTAAAACCGTGAGGTCGACGGCGATATTGTGATGTCCCACATTGGTTGGGGAGGAGAACAAACCACCATTTATAAGGGTGTGGAAACCTTCCCCTAGCAGATGCGTTTTAAAGCCTTGAGGGAAAACCCAAAAGGGAAAGCCCAAAGAGGACAATATCTGCTAGCGGTGGATCTAGGGCGTTACAGATACATAACGGGCCAAAGTGGACAATATTTGTTAGTGGTGCACTTGGGCTGTTACAAATAGTATCAGAGCCAGACACCGGGCTGTGTGCCAGCGAGGACGCTAGACCTCCAAAGGGGGTGGATTATGAGATTCCACATCGGTTGGGGAGGAGAACGAAACACTCTTTATAAGGGTGTGGAAACCTCTCCCTAGCATATGCGTTTTAAAACTGTGAGGCTGATGACAATACATAACAGACCAAGGCGGACAATATCTGTTTGTGGTGGGCTTGAGCTATTACATAACATGAAGGTTGTCCTGTATGCACGAGCAGATTACACCTTGTGAACATGTTTTCTCTCAGGGCAGGTGGGACTGCAAGGCTTCCCAGGCTTGTTGGGAAATCAATAGCAAAGGAACTTATATTCACTGGTCGTAAGGTCAGTGGCAGAGATGCTCTATCTATAGGTATGATTGCCAGTTTTTTTAAAGCTTAAGTTCAGTGTTTTATTGAGTTAAGGATAAGAACATAAATTTCCCGCCTTAGGTCTTGTCAATTACTGCGTCCCTGCTGGTGAAGCTTATGCAAAGGCACTGGAAATTGCCCAAGAGATAAATCAGAAGGTAATTAGAACATTAATATAATTATCTTTCTGGCTATGTGACGTATCGACGTCAGCCTCACGGTTTTAAAACGTGTCTATTAGGGAGAGATTTCTACCCCTTTATAAGAAATGTTTCGTTTCGTTCTTCAACCGATGTAGGATCTCACAATCCACCCCCTTGGGGTCTCAGCGTCCTCGCTGGCTCACCTATTGTGAGATCCCACATCAGGTGGAGAGGGAAACGAAACATTCCTTAAGGGTGTGGAAACCTCTCCCTAACAGACACGCTTTAAAACCGTGAGGTTGACAGTGATACGTAACGGGCTAGAGCGAATAATGTCTATTAGCGGTGGGCTTAAGTTGTTACAAATGGTATTAGAGTTAGACACCGAGCGGTGTGCCAGCGAGGACGCTGAGCCCCCAAGAGGGGTGGACTGTGAGATCCCATATCGGTTAGAGAGGGGAACAAAACATTCCTTTTAAGGGTATGAAAACCTCTCCCTAACAGACGCATTTTAAGATCATGAGGCTGACGGTGATATGTAATGGACTAAAGCAGACAATATCTATTAGTGGTGGGCTTGAGCTGTTATAAATGGTATCAGAGTCAAACACCAAGTAGTGTGCCAGCGAGAACGCTTAGCCCCTAAGGGAAGTGGATTGTGAGATCTCTCATCGATTGAAGAAGGGAACGAAACATTCCTTATAAGAGTGTGAAAACCTCTCTCTAACAGACGCGTTTTAAAACTGTAACAAGCCAAAGCAAACCAGTGGATTCAAGCTATTACAGTAGATCACAAAATGCCTAGAATCCAATACCCAAGTAATGTATGAGAGTAACTGTTGAGTAATGTATTAACAGGGTCCACTAGCAATAAAGATGGCGAAGAAGGCGATCGACGAGGGGCTCGAGGGAGACCTGGAATCAGCTATGGAAGTAGAAGATGAATGTTACAAAGAACTCTTAGACACGAAAGATCGCTTGGAAGGATTGACAGCATTTGCCGAGAAGCGCAAGCCGAGATATTGAGGAGAATAGATAGGTAACCAACTGTTGCTTCCTCAATACAATATGGTTGCCTCTGATCTTCATTTAACGTTCTAAAAATACAAGAATTAATGCAAGCTTTTCCGTAGCTTAGGTACCTGAAATGAGAGAGAGCTTCAGAAGGTGTATCAGTTCAGGTTGTTTATGTATTAGTGATGCTATAATAAGCAGCATTGCATAGCCTGGTGCTGCACTCAGTGATATCTACGTCCTGAAATTTAGAATTGTTCTCTCTGGTGGGGCTGGTTAGGAGTGCAAGTTGAAATCGACAAAACCGATGAAACCGATGAAGCCGAGTATAAAATGGGTTTGGTTCGACTTTGATTCAGCTCGGTTTCATCGATTTTGTTGGTTTAAACTTCGCTCTTAACCTCAAGAAAATGAGTAAATACACAAAATTTGAAGTACTTATTAAATATTTTTTTTAATTAGACTCAAATTGTTAATTCATGTTTTTTTTATTAATGATTTATTATGCTAAAAAAATTCCTAAATTATTGAAAATTAAAATGAAATACAAATTTTTTCCTTTTGTATTGAACTTAAAAATATTATTATCGCTAAATATTTTATTTCAAAAATACTTTTTAAACGTTTTCATTTAAAATTATTAATTGTGGTATTTTTTTTAAAATTTTTTTAGTCAGTGTATTATTAAAATATTAAAAGGGTACATTTGGAGAGTATTTTTTTTTTATATTAATTTAGCCGGTTGAAAATTTGGATTCTTTCCCTTTAAATTTTACTTTATTTTAAGTTATTTCTTTCCATATACTTTTTCTTTGTTTTTGTTTAATTATTATTATTATTATTTTAGGTAAATTAATAAAAATAACTCTAACTTTTTTAAAGTTTTGGAAATGTTTAGTATTTTATTTCAAAAAAATATTCTTCAATTTTAAATTTTTTTATTAAAATTCTTCAACTTTTTAAAAACAATTAAAAAACTAATTTTACCTATAGTGTTTTTAATTAGCATTAATACCTTTCATCTTTATAAAAAATAATTTTTAATTTTTTTCATTGTCAATAAATAGGCGAAAATCGTCTACACCTCATAATTTATCTACAAATATTTTAATGTTAATAATTTATCTATAAATATTTTAATGTTATTTTGAAAAGTTCATGAGTATTTTTTAAACCTGGTTACAGATATTTTTTATTTGTTAAATTTGTTGTGAAGTTTTTTAAAAATGGTGAAGGATATTACTATAAACTTTTAAAAGTAAAAGAATATTTTTTAAAACAAAGTATTTGTGATTTTCATTTAAAATTAAGTGTTTTTTTATTTTTTATTTTTATTAAAGTTTAAGGATATTACCGAAACTTTCGAATGTTTATGGGTAATTTTGAGACAAAATACAAAATTTAAGAGTAATTTTTTTTAAAGGGTTTTTAAATTTTTGAAAGTTATTTTTTAGATTTTTTAGATTTTTTTTTTTTAGTTTAATAGTTTGAAATTTAAACCCCTATCTTGGGCTCATGGGCCTACAATTAAGCTATTTGGGCCTGGACCTTATTACCGTGTTTCTTAGTGAGCTCGTTTCCGGGCCCATTAGCAAATTTATATATAATACCGAGTCTGCCAAATTTTGCGTCGTCTCCAAGTTAGATTGATTCCCCAACCGAGTGTTGAAAGAACTGATTCCATTTCTGTAATCGGAGTGTGTTACAAGCTCACCTGGCGACAATGGCTTCTGTGGACCAAAGCTCTTCAGCTAAGCGTTGGCTTCCTCTCGAAGCTAACCCTGATGTTATGAACCAGGTATAGGTACTTTCGTTTTGTTCTGATTTGGCTTCTAGATTCGAGCTCTGGTTAGTGGAAAGAGGATTGGAAGGGCGATTCTCAACTTTTCTTGGGATGGGATGTATTTCAGTGTCTCCGAATTTTCTTGGTGTATCTGTACGGTTTTCGTGCCTGTTTGTTCATTCTGTTTCTTATTGCTGATTTGTGTGAGCGATCTGTATTCTGTTGAAGTAAGAGAGAAATCTGGGAGGAGATATAGAGAATTTCTTCAATTTTTTTGGTTATCATTTTGATTTGGTCCTCCGAATGAATGATTTTTGACTATTTGGGGCTTTCTTGTTCAGTTCAAATCGCCTATTTGACTAAGTGGGATGTTTTTATGCGTGCTGTATACTCTGTTAGCCAGGATGGTGTGCCCATGTTATTGGAATCACTGCTACTTTTGAAGTGATCGTTTTCTTTTCCTTCCCTTCAAATAATGTTTTGCTAGAAAAAAAAAGTATAAACCCAATTTGCTGCTTGATTTTAGAAGATAATAGCATCAAGAACTTCTATATTTCCTCTAATGTTCGACAAACTTCTGTTTTGTTATTCCGAAGTTCCTTTGGGGTCTTGGTCTTCCAGAAGATGAAGCAGAGTGCAATGATGTTTATGGCTTGGATGAAGAACTCTTGGACATGGTGCCTAAGCCTGTACTGGCGGTGGTGTTTCTTTATCCCATAACTCAAAAGGTTTGCTTACAGATAAAGTTCAGTTGTAATGATGTTTATGAGTTTGAAGAATTCCCTTGACATAAAACAAAGAAAATAGTTTTTCATTTTCTAAACGTTTTAATGTTTTCAGTGTAAAGACGAGAGGCTGCAACAGGAAGAAGATGCAAAGAATGTGAGTATGAGAATTGACAAGTTAAGCAAGTGTTTTTAGTCCTCTTTATATTATGACATACCAATAGGCTGAACTGTTTAGATACGTTTTCCCCTCTAGATTAGGATGTTACTTGGTGTTTGTCCAATGTATGTTCTGTCTGTCGTGACGTGTTTAAGATTTTCCATCTGCAAATCAGGAAACACGTTTTTCAGTCTGTCGTAACTTGTTTAAAATTCTGTCTGGTTGCATACTCTAGCATGGACAATCTGTTATTGGGTTATTTTTAATAACATTGTCGAAACGTTTTATATCCGTGCAAGTGTTATCTAATAAGGCTGTTTTGTTTCTGTTGTGATCGTAGGATTATAGTGATCAAGTATACTTTATGAAACAAACTGTTGGCAATGCCTGTGGAACTATTGGACTTCTTCATGCCATAGGGAACATTACTTCGGAGATTAAGCTTTGTAAGTACTGAGAGGTGCTAGTCAATTTGACGCTCTGAAATATATTTCTTCGGATCATGTAGCATTGTGATCCTCTACTTTTTGCTCAGGGGTCTTCGTCTTGTATCTGTACATGTAGAGTAGAGAATTGGTCATTTAAGGAGTGAAGAAAACTATCTATCATCGAAAATAAGCAGAACACGAATTAAATATGAAAGTGAAACGAAGAATTATTCTGCAGGGTTATTCATATGTTTAATTTCGTGATGGTGTTCTGGTTTACCATGGAAGTTTTAAGTATCCGAATTGAGTCCTGTGGCTGGTCACAATCATTCTACTATAATCATGTTGATCAAGTTTATCAGTCTCTTTACTTGTCTGCTTGTTCTGGTGATTCCTGAGTGATTACTGCACTGCTGTTATGATATTCTTTCAGTTCTAGTACATCTTATTTTTCTTTTCTTTTCTTTTTTCTTTTTTTAACTTGTGTGCTTTGTCTTTTTTTTTTTAAGCCGAGGGATCGTTCTTGGATAGGTTCTTCAAGTCTACCAAAAGCATGGATCCGATGGAGGTTGTATTTATAAACACATGCTTCTCTCACACACCCCTTCTACTTCCCCACCCCACCACCACCCAAAAATTTTCGTATACAGAAAAGGAGACGAACATATCAGGAAATGCAAGGAATAAAACATATTATTTATCAATCCTTTCCTCTGTCCAGTTGATGCTTACCCAAAATATTTTTCCTTTTGCTTCTAATAGTCGTATGTTGTTCACTTTGATAGCGTGCAGTATTTCTTGGGGAAGACAGAGAAATGGAAGTTGCACATTCAGTAGCAGCAAATGCTGGTGATACGACCGTAAGTATCGTTTCAAGTTTACTGAATAATGGTGGAGAAGAAGTTTTTTTTTTCTTGTTTTCTTTGAGTATATCTAGAATAGATAGATACCTTATCGAGGCTGCGTTCAGTATGTAAGAGTGAACCTTCAGCCAATGTCTTGTTTTTTCAGATAAAGCTTTGACAGGCTGACAGCTATCCTCTGCTGATAGGGATTTCTTTCATTTACCTCCACAACAAATTAGAGAATTTAATAATTAAATTGTAGATGATCAGTGAAAATGGATGATTTTTGAAAGTTCAAGATCTAACGACACGAGTTGGTTGTATAATAGAGGAAAAAGTAGATAAGAGATTGTATGAACATAAAATGCATTCACTGGAACAGATGCTCGTTATTTCTCCCTGTATATGAATACGCGTATACGTGCTGGCTTATCTTTTCTTATTTGGCTCATCTTTCCTTCTCCTCATTGCATACAGGCTCCAGAAAAGGTCGATACTCACTTTATCTGCTTCTCATGTGTGGACGGTAAACACTTCTTAGAGCTCTCTCTCTCTCTCTCCAAGGAAAAAAAATATTTTCTTTGGAGTCTACAATGAATTGGGTCGTCAGATTTTTAAGAAATGATCTAATCTACAGTATCCTAATTATACAGGTGTACTTTATGAGCTCGATGGGATGAAGTCGAAGCCAATATCACACGGTGCATCATCACCGGACACTCTATTACAGGTAAATAATTGCTCTGAATATTATCCTGGTTTGTTTTAGCCAGTATGTTTATTGTCCTGTTTGAATCACCTTGCATGTTTATCTCGATTCGCCAATGAATCATACCCAACAAAATATTACACTTCTGTTCTCTGCATTTAATGAAACGATTGATGAAATCACAGGATACAGCCAAAGTCATAAAAGACATAATCTCGAAAAATCCCGACTCGCTGAGATTCAATGTCATTGCCATTTCAAAGAAAGTCGGGGATGCATCTTAAGGCGACCAGGTTTGATCCGATTTAGTCTTTGCATCAATGAACAAGTCCTACGCGTAATTATCGCTTTACGTAGATGCGTCTATGAGAAATCTGTTGAGTGTAACACACGAATCTGTTTTTACCTGAGATGAAGGAAGTGTTTAGTATTTGCATCAAACTGTGTTTTTTGTGGTTTCTGAATTTGCTAATGACTATAGAGAAGTTGTTCATTGCTTTGGTATGCAAGGTGATATTGATTGAGTCTAAAATTAGTATTAAGTTCTGAGTCTGAATATTAGGAGTTAGGTTTTGACCTTTGAGGTTTTGAAAATTAGTATTTTGATTTCTTGGAATACAAATCTTATGAAAAGATCGTAGATGACTTTCTGAGATCAGCTGTAACAGCCTAGATCCACCGCTAGCAGATGTTGTCCTTTTTGAGCTTTTCCTTTCGGACTTCCCTCGAGGCTTTAAAACGCGTCTATTAGGGGAAGGTTTTTACACCCTTATAAATATTGGTTTGTTCTCTCCAACCAATGTGGGACATCACAATCCCCACCCCCTTTGGGGCCAGCGTCCTCGCTGGCACTCTTTCCTTCCTCCAATCGATGTGGGACTGCCCCCAAATCCACCCTCCTTTGGGGGTCAGCGTCCTTACTTGCACACTGCCTCGTGTCTACTCCCCTTCGGGGAACAGCGAGAAGGCTGACAAATCGTCTGGTGTCTGACTTTGATACCATTTGTAACGTCCTAGATCGATCACTAGCAAATATTGTCCTCTTTGGGCTTTTCCTTTCGGGCTTCCCTCAAGGCTTTAAAACGCGTCTATTAGGGGAAGGTTTTCACACCCTTATAAATATTGGTTTGTTCTCTCCAACCAATGTGGGACATCGCAATCCACTCCCCTTTGGGGCCAGCGTCCTCGCTGGCACTCTTTCCTTCCTCCAATCGATGTGGGACCGCCCCCAAATCCACCCTCCTTCGGGGGTCAGCGGCCTTACTTGCACACTACCTCGTGTCTACTCCCCTTTGGGGAACAACGAGAAGGTTGGCACATCGTCCGGTGCCTGACTTTGATACCATTTGTAACATCCTAAATCGACCGCTAGCAGATATTGTCCTCTTTGGGCTTTTCCTTTCGGGCTTCCCTCAAGACTTTAAAACGCGTCTACTAAGGGAAGGTTTTCACACCCTTATAAATGGGGGTTTGTTCTTCCCAACCAATGTGGACATCCCAGTTACAATTAAATTAAAAAGAGATAAGCAAATGATCCTTGTAATTCTGTAACGTTTTAGCCTTTTTGAGTTAGCCTTTTTGAGTCAAGATGTCTCCTTTACTCATGGAGTTTAGATGTTCACTTTATCTGTCTTGAACGGGGAGGGGATTCCCTATTTAGACAAAACTTTACCTACTCCGAGCTCCTGTTTAGATGCAGAATGGTGGAGTGAGTACCATTTAGAATGGTGGAGTGAGTACCATTTTCTCCTTATTAGATAAATGGGACTGGGTGCGAGATTATATTCTCCGCACCCATACCCCCATTGCTTAGTATAAATATGTTACTTTACCCCCTCTGAATAGGGAGGAGCCCTTGGTCAAATGGAGAATAGTGGAGTGAATATCATTTTCTCCTTATTAGATAAATGGGACCGGGTACGAGATTATATTATACTTTACCCCCTCCGAACAGGGAGGGGATTTCCTGTTTAGATAAATGAGAACGGGGGACGAGATTACATTTCCGGTTCCCATACCTCTTGCTTGGTATAATTTGATAAACGGAAAGAAAAAACTGTTTTTATTTAAAATTTAATTGATAATTCAAATGTTTTTCTAAAAAAACGAAATTTATGGAAAGAAATAGTGGGGAAACAAGTATAATATTTAAAAATAAAAATATTAAATGATTATGAGACAGGTTTAATTAATATGCCTGAAGCATAATCATTAAATTGTTAGATGTCAAAGCCTTCACTTCTTGATCGAATTAAATAATTTAAAAAAATATTAATGATTAAAATTAAATGATATTTTATAAGATTAAAATGGTATTTTATATTAAGTTGAGGGATTAAAATAGAATACAAAAATAGGTTTTGCAAAGGTCGGTCAAGGTTTTGAAAGTCAACGAAAAATGGGAGAAAACCAGCCCTGTCGAATGGCATCCCTTATGAGTTTTTAGTTCACACGATTCATTAAATATCATTTTTCTTTTTATTATTATTATTAAAAAAACAATTAATAATTTTTGGATATAACATTTTTTTTTATAAATTTGATTTTAATTTTTATTTGGTAACTCTAAAAACATTACATAATTGGTCCATGAAGTTCAAATTTAGTTTCTAATCGATTCTTAAGTATGAAAAAAATTATAACGTCTCCCTTTTAAGAGTTAAGATCATTTCAACAATCAACACAGGTTTTTTTAGCATGTTTTATTTTCATTCACATGCATTTAAAAAAAAAAAAAAAATTCAAGAGAGCGTTCAGCAAATTGTCAAAACATTTTCTTTACTGAGTGTCACATCCATCATCATTATCATTATTACCGCCACCTTCGAGCAAATTTTCGATAGTATGAAGAGAAGCAAAATTGCACCCAATAATTAGCAAAAGTGGAGGATGAAAAGAATAGAAAAATTCCATTCAAAGGGATTATCTTTTGTTCTAAACAATAAACAAATTTGCTTTAGCAAATCCAACCACCCATTATGTACCATTTTTTTTTTTTTTTTTTGAAAAATCCCAAAGAAAATCTTCCAATTCTACCCCTAAATTATGTCCTCAAAAAAAAAAAAAAAAAATC
>NW_019268551.1:1194137-1199350 GCF_002738365.1 Cucurbita moschata | reverse complement strand
TGTCCTAAAAAAAAAAAAAAAAAAAATCGCGAAGTTTTTACTTTTCTCCCAAGTCCCTCAATTCACATTAAAATACCAAAGTGCCCCTTCTTTCACTATCACCACTATTCCACCAATCATTGCTCGCCATTTGTACTCTTCGCCACGTCAGCTTCCACTTGTGTTGCATTGGTCCCCACCACTAATTGGATTGACTCTAGTGCAGCTTGAGTTGCTGCCACCACCTTCTTCCGCCGCTTAGGGGACCCACTCTCCACCGACGACGACGACGAAGTAGGCTCCGGCGAAGACCGAGACGACGACCGTTTCGACGTCACTCTAACCGGGTCGGGTTCACCCGAATTAACCCTAAGCGGAAAATTAAGAAGAGCTTTGGAGCCCCGCATCCGATAAGCGGCGCGGTCATAAGCAAGCGCCGCATACTCCGCCGTCTCAAACGTCCCAAGCCAAACCCGAGCCCCGTTTTTCGCCGGGTCACGAATCTCCGCCGCAAACTTCCCCCACGGCCGTTGCCGTACACCCCGATAATGCTTCCCCTTCGCCGGAATCACCGTCGGCACCGTCGCCGCCGCCACCTCCACCTTCGCCGGAGAAAGAATCAGGGGCTCTGTCTTGACATCAGAGAATCCAAAATTAAAAGCTTCCGACGGCGATGAGCCGAGCAGAGGATCCCAACCAAGGCGGACGGCGTCGTGAAGTACTCCGGCGAGAAACATGTCCTCGGAATCATCCACTTTAAGAGGCAATTCCCCCCAATTTTCAGTCAAACAAGGGTACAAGCTGGTGAAATTGGAGCTCCCGCACAACCCCGGCGCGGCGGCTCCGGCGACGGCGTAATTCCCACATCGGTAAGGCTCGGAATCTCCCAATAAATGGCGGCGGATGGTCTCCAGAAGAACAAAATCCGATTCACAGCCATTACTCTGTCCATACATCATTTAAAAATCAAAACTTTATAGAGAGAGAGAGAGAGATCTAAATCTGAATGAAATTTGAAGAATTGGGAATATGAAAGCTATTAATAGGTGAATTAGATTCATGAACTTGAACGGTGTGGGCCATTTTTTAATATTAAAAAATCCACAAATTATTATTATTATTATTATAAAATGAATTTAAAAAAAGGTGCAAGTTGTGTGGGGGGAATTTAGTCACGTGTGGAAATTGCCATTTGGATTAGGACACGATAGTGTGACATCATCGCTCGTTTCTTCTTTGTCGGTATGTGCGTCATCTTCTATTTTCCATTTTATTTCAATTTTCCTAAATTAATAAAAATACTCATAAATTTTCCAGTTAATTTATTTTAAATAAAAATTATTAATAAAATATATTTTTGAATTTTTAAAAATTATAGGTATTCATTAATAAAACTTTAAAAGTTTAATAATATTTTTATTAATTCAATGGGTTTGAAAATTATATTTTATTTTGTCCCTTTCAAATTTTCAGCTTCAATTTTTTTTATTATTATTAAAAATGTTTTTAAGGAAAAAAAATGATTTTTTAATAATTAAAAAAGCAATAAAATAAATAAAAAGATGGAAAAAGAAGTAAATGACAAGTTGCCAAATTGTTTCTCTCTCTCTCTCTCTAAAATTCACTTGTTTGGATAAGACTTCAACTAAGTTTGGTGGAAATTTTGGCCCACAACAATATTTTTATATTTTATTATTATAATTATATAATTATCTTTTTTAATAAAATTTGTAAAATATTTATATACTTATTTTTAAATATTTAATTAATAATAAATTCACGTAACTTTATGAAAATCATGAATCTAACTCGATCGATATAATTTTTTTTTAAAACCTAATTTAACTCAAATTAATTTATAACTCAACCCGAATTGTAGGTTAGGTAAGTTGATCGAGTTTCTTGAACCATCGAATTTTTTTAACACTTCTAGTTCAAGGGTCATATTTGTAATTTAGTTAAATCCAGTTGGTTTCAAAACTATAAAAAATATTACTAACCCTAACTTCAATACATCGAGACACATTTGTATGCACGTTTACAGGAGTTTTGAACTTTTTCATGGAATTTTAGTTTTCTTTTAGAGTCACAACGCTCTCCTTTTTCTGTATTCACGCACATTTGTACGTATATTTATAGGGGTTTGAGAAACATTACGCAAAAATTTGAAAATGTTAGGCACAACAAGAATTGAAATATTTAAAAGTGCTCTCGAGGACGAGCAACAGTCTTTTCCACCACTACTTTTTGTACAAATAACTTTTTGGTGTACGTAAAAGGATTGGAACATATCAATCCGTTATGGTCTTTTAGTCATATTTGCCACGTTTATGTAATATGGGAGCTTCACCAACTCGGGTCATCATTTTCATTTAATCATTTAATCGTCTTCCACCCTAAAAATGAGGTTATTTATTTAAAATAAGGGGTAAAATGGACATTTCATACCCTAAAAAAAGTCGGTCTATAATTTTAAAATTACCCTTAATTGTCACATCTTGACCTATTTATTTGATTTTGACAATATAATAAGGATTTTCATTGATAATTTTAGGGTCGGTTTGGTAAACAATATTAAAATAAAATATTTAAAAATTGGATTTCAATTTAAACTATGGTTCAAAATGTGTTTGATAACGTATTAATAAAACTACATAATTAATTGTTGTTAATATAAACTATTTTTAATTAATTTTTTATGTCAAAAATTTTCACACCCTCCACCCCATTTAGGGCCCAGCGTCCTCGCTGGCACTCGTTCATTTTCTTTAATCGATATGGGATCTTCACTAAATCCACCTCCCTTCGGGGCCCAGTGTCTCGTGTATACCACCCTTCGAGGAACAGCCTTCTCGCTGGCACATCGTCTGGTGTCTAGCTCTGATATCATTTGTAATGGCTCATATCCATCGCTAGCAGATATTGTTCTCTTTGGAATTTTCTTTTCAGACTTTCCAAAGCTTTATATCACGTCTGTTAGGGAAATGTTTTCACACCCTTATAAAGCTTATAAAGGGTGTTTCTATATATATATATCAAACAAAATTTTAATGGATAGTTCATTTATCAAAATAGTTTTTATTAAAAATGTAAAAAATTCAATAAAAAAATTTGACATATTTAAATATTATCCAAAAGAAATTAAAAAAAAAAACAATAATTGTCACAAAAAAGTCCAAGAAGCTGACCGAAGACAAAAACGGTCAGCCATGACCTTGAAGTTTGACCGTTGAAAATTCAAAATCCCCATTTTTCTATTGGCTTTTTACATGCCCGCCTACCCCCCGCACGTGCGCCGCACCGCAATCTTTGAGTCCAGTTCAAGCATTCAAAAAACGAAAATAATAATAATAATTTTTTTTTAAAAAATAAATTATTACATTTCTGCACGATTTTAATTAGGAGGTTTCAAAGGACCATCCTTCTAATTATTATAATATTATCTCTAATTTATGGGCCGACATATTTTATTTTATTTTAAAAAGGAAATTCAAGATGACGACACACCATTAAAGAAATATATTTTATTTGTTACCTTATACTAAAAAAATATTAAAAATAAAGCATGGTGCCAACTTTGGCATTGTATGATATATTTTTTTAATACAAAATTAAAAGAGATTTAAAACATTAAAATAAATAAATAAATCATGATGGGTATTATTGGGGAGTGGGTGTCAATTTTTAATCCATTTAAATAAATTATAAAAATGGGTTAAATCATTTTTAAATAATTTGGATGACTTCAAAGTGTATCTAAAATTTATTTTTTTTATCCAAAGGGTTATGTTATAAATTTGTGAGTAAAAAGAGACAAAATATGACCGCTCGAGTAAAGAAATTTACATGAATGAACCGAGACTATATCTAAATGATTAGATATGTGCATGAGTTGGGTTCGATGGTCGAGTTGGTGGTTTGAGAAACCTTAATAGAGTTCACAAGTTAACACATTTGGACGTGCATGAGTTGGGTTCCATGGTCGGGCTGGTGACTTTAGCAACCTAAATAGAGTTCAAAACGTAACCCAATTAGGTTGTTTGGTTATTAAAAAAAAAAAATTAAATCCTACGGTTAGTGTCAATAATACACGTTACATTAATAACTAAAATTTCATAAAATTCAAATATCAAATATTTACAAGTTGGGTTGGGTTGTAACCCTATTTTGAAGTTGGTCGGGTTAATTCAATTAAAAAAACGTCAACTCGCGAACCAACCCTTTTTTTTTTTCGAAAAATCAATACAGCCCAAATAAAAAAAAAATCAGACTTCGAGTTGGTCAGGTTTACCCCTACAAATGAGAGCGATCTCAAGGAAATGATATAAAAAACTGCTTAAAAATAATTTATAGTTACGATTTATACCTGCATCCTTGAACCGATAACCATCTTTCGACTAACCTAGCCTCCTCCGTCCCTCGTGACAAACAAGGGGTAGTACAGAAATATTCACCTATTGTCCATCAACTACGCCTTTTGGCCTAATCTTAGGCCCTAACTCACCCTCCATGGAGGAACCTTGCAGAGGAACCCTTAAGTTTTCGGGGCATTAAATTCTCACCAATGTTTGCGTCACTCAAGCCGACATTCTCACTTCTGCTTCGTCCACCACTGCTCGCGCAGGTGCTTCCCTCTAATGCGGAACACTCCCCCACCGATGTATTTTTACATCCCACAGCTTCTTCAGACTGCTTAGCCCTGTTCACTTTTTATAATCAATGACTTAATCATAGAAACTCTAAAGTTAAGTATGTTTGACTCAAAATAATCCTACGTCCGGTGACCTAAGACCTAAGAGTAATATAAAGAAATAATAATGGAATTAAAATAAATGATAAAATGTGGAAGCCATGTGATAATGGGCATCCAAAGGGAATATTTATTTATTTTAATACAAATTATAGAATTAATTTATTCAATAAAGCCCATCAAGTTGGTTTATTCAATAATTAATTTTGGCTGATGGGATTCTCTTAAAAATAAAATAATTTTCTTTTAAAATTAGGATACTTTTCACACACACACAGATATATATATATATATATATATATTTAAAAAAAAGTTGGATTCTTTTTTTGGTATGCTCTAGAAGATTGATGGGGGCTAATTTGTTTTTAGCAAAAATAATTAAGTTGAAATAATAAAATATATATATATATATATATATATATATATATATATATATATATATATATATATATATATATATATATATATATATATATATATATAT
>NW_019268551.1:1156948-1192654 GCF_002738365.1 Cucurbita moschata | reverse complement strand
ATATATATATATATATATATATATATATATATATATATATATATATATATATATATATATATATATATATATATATATATATATGTATGTATGTATACATGTATATATATACATACATACATACATATATATATATTATAAGGATAATTTAAAAAAAGAAAATTATTACGTCCGTGTTTGTTTGTAATAATAGTTCTTGTTAGTATATGAGTAAGAACAATTCGTACCCAAAGAGTTGAAATAGCTGATGTTGGTCTGTAGAGATAGTTTTCACTCCAACAATATCTATAAGGTAAGATAAGTAAGGTGGTAAGGTCAGAGTCGAGTTGCACCGAAAAATGTTGGAACAATTAGGTGCATTTGTGATCGAACTACTAACACCACATGTAGGGGTATAAACGGGTTAGGTTGTCGGGTTGTACTTATTTATAATACATATTCATTAATAATTAAAAAATCTTATAAAATTCAAATATCAAATATTTACAAGTCACAATGCATCACTAACATCGGTTATAAACGTTAAATATTTTTAAAAGTAGTAGAGTTCACTTGTTACCTTATTTGTGCATTGGATAGCGTAACAATCTATGCCCATAGATTCGACACTTGATGACATCGACATTTTCCTGCAACATAGTCACATTACCTACTTCTCGCTTCTTAAGAGTGAAGATTATCCCCACAAACCAACACGAGTTTTGTCCTCACTCATATGCATCCCTCCAAGTAAAACATGTTCAACTATAGAGCTTCTATAATTGAGCCTCTGAAGAGGAACGTGCACCTTTTTGGTATATGTAGCAACTTTCAATTTTTAGCCCTTTCTTAGTTATTTTATTCTTAGATCACTCTCGAGTTCATTCGTGTCCCCATTCTTTACTTCGGTGTCAGAGTCAGGTTGACCCGAACAAAAAAAAGTCAACACAACCCAAATCGAAAAAAATCTAACGGTCGCAACAATGTCATCAAATATACTAAATGGGCTTTCAATCAAGGCCCAAATTCCCTCTTTCCTCTTAGCTTCCTCTCTCTCTCTCTAATTAAACTAAATTAACTTATAATGTCAGCAAATTAAGACATGATTATAAAACAATTAGAACATT
The DNA here is from genome assembly GCF_002738365.1 of Cucurbita moschata. Classification (NCBI taxonomy): domain Eukaryota; kingdom Viridiplantae; phylum Streptophyta; class Magnoliopsida; order Cucurbitales; family Cucurbitaceae; genus Cucurbita; species Cucurbita moschata. The sequence goes on along the minus strand of NW_019268551.1, from coordinate 1,191,548 downwards.
AAACCTTAAAAAACTCAAAATGACTTCCCAAGATCTATTAAACACTGAATTGGATAATGTTTAAAATTAAACTAATCTAAATTTAATCACAATTAAACACCTAATTTAATCAATTAATAATGATTAAATTACAGTTCTAAATATATTAATCCAAGCCGCCATGAACTTTTATAACATAAAAATGATTCCTTCTGTTTTTTTTTCTCTCTCTCTCTCTCTCTAGAAATATTCCTTGTCTTTCCCTTTATGAACAAACAAATTTCCCTTTCATGGTTGGTGTCTCCTCCTCAAACCCGAGTCAAAAAGGATAGGTGTCGTGACATTTATTTTTTAGATGTACTTTTACCCGAGATGTTAGGCAAATTTTTGACCCGAGATAATAGAAGCATTTGCGTCAGGCTGAAAAAAATCTATGCTCGACATATCAAATTAAAAACAGATGCAAAATGTTCAGGTAAGCATTCAGGTCAACAGATACATGGGATACGGGAATAGGAGTTATATTCAAATTGGATTCTTGAACGTTTTTTAATTTGAGTCAAAACCGTTCTATTTCTGAAATATAATTATAGTTCTATTTAAAAGATTAATATTTTAATTTTCCCCTCTCATAAATATATTTTAAAATTTTTAATTATATTATAAAAAGTTAAAAAAAAAGGTTACATTAAAAATTCCAAGTGAATCTAAAACATTCTAGAAGCCTTATCCATTTACGTCTCTCTCACTAAACTTCTAGAAGCCATAAATATATGTTTTTTAAATAAAAAACTTATTGCTAGTTGCTAACTCACACCCGAGTAAAATAATGGTATATGAATGAACCAAAATCATATTTAAATAAGAGCGATCTTAAGGATAGAATGACTAAAAAAGGCTTAAAAGAGTTGAAAGTCGCTACATATACTAATAATGTGCATATTTCTTTTCGGTGGCTTAATCATAGGAACTCTAACGATAAGCGTGTTATTCTTGGAATAATTTTAGATCTCAGCAAGAACTCGTGTTGATCTGTAAGGACTCGTGTTGGTCTGTGGAATAGTTTTCACTCTTAGATCGCACCAAAAATTGAGTTGAACTCGAGTACCCTCGATTAAGTATTGAATTCAAAGTAACTAAAATATTTGGGTTGGGCCGTTATTAATTATTCCAGTAATTTATTCATTTTTTTATAATTATTTATTTTCAAATTGCAATTCAATATCAATATATATTTTAAAAAATTACTTAAATTTAATTTTACAGAGAAATAAATAATAAAATTAAATAAGGTTAAAATAAATATATATAATTATATAGTAAATAAATTTTAAAAAATTTTAATTTCATTTTACAAATATTTTAAAAAAAATTTAATAGGATCTTAAAATTTTAATTCTGTGATATAAAATTTTAATTTTTTAAAAAAATATTAAATATGACGATTGAGAGATCCACATCAGTTAGAAAAAAGAACGAAATATTTTTTATAAACGTGCGAAATCTCTCACTAACAGACGCGTTGACAATATTTATAAGCAATGACTATGAATCGTTACGAACTAAAATTTATTAAAATATTATAATTTTATATGCTTATTCAAACTAAGGTATTAATATTTTAAACAAACCATGTGAAATAACGTGACTTGTTCTTTGTAACTGGTTGTCATAAATGTATATAATATATTTTTAATTAGAAATTGTCGTAGAATTCAAAGATAATATGAACTCCACAAAAGGAAAAAGAATCTAAAAAGATTCTTCGGATATCATTTATATTCGGTAGAATTCAAAGTTTTAAAATATTTTAAAATCAATATTTTACATATGTCTTGGTCACGTCATGCATGTAATGATAACCTTATTTTTAATAAGAAAAATATGTTCGTTACAGATAACATATGTAACAGCCCAAGCCTACTGTTAGTAAATATTGTCTATTTTAGCTCGTTACGTATCGTCATCAACCTCATGGTTTTAAAACGCGTACACACCCTCATAAAAAATGTTTCGTTCCCTTTTCCAACTAATATGAGATCTCACAATCCTCCCCCTTAAGGACCAACATCTTCACTAGCATACTGCTCGATGTCTGATTTTGATACCATTTGTAAAAGCCAAAGCCCACTGCTAACAGATATTGTCCGCTTTGTCCCGTTATGTATTGTCATCAGCCTCATGGTTTTAAAACATGTCGGTTAGAAAGAAGTTTCCACACCCTTATAATAAATGTTTTGTTCTTATCTCCAACTGATGTGGGATCTCACAATCCACCCCCTTACGGGCCAACATACTACCTGACACACTGCTCGATGTCTAGCTCCAGCACCATTTGTAACAGCCCAAGCCCACCGCTAATAGATATTATCCACTTTGACCAATTACGTATTGTCATCAGTCTCATAGTTTTAAAACACGTCTAATAGAAAGAAGTTTCCGCACCCTTATAATAGATATTTTGTTCCTCTCTCCAACCGACATGGGATCTTAGAACATAACTTATTCTTTTTTAGCGGGTTTGTCATAAATATATTATAATATATTTTTAGCACTCAAACATAATATGAACTACAAGATTCCTCCCATCTTGAAAAAGGGCAAATTGGTTGAAATTTGAAAATGGGCATAAAAGTGATGACTTGTTCTTGAGATAGCATTGAATGTCACCTCATCTAAAAGCTATCAATTTGCTATCATTTTTGTCCCACCAAACCAAGTTGGGGCCAACAATTTGGCATACACTTTTCAAAACGCTTCAAATAACACCGTTACATCTTCGTCAAACTTGAATAGGGACGAAGAAAATTCAACACTCTTTTGGGTCTTTGTTTTCAACTCAACCTTTTGTAAACTGTTAATTTTGTCGCCTTTTTGTCGTTTTTTTTATTTAAATTATGAATCGAAGTACGAGAAAGTTTCAAACCCAGATGAAAACTTCAAACTAACCAAAATTATAAGAACCTGTGTTAATTACGATATAACAAGAGTAGTTCGAGTCAAGCCAGTAACAATCTGAATCCAGATTCTATATCTTGAGCATGAAAACCCTAATTGACCTCTTACCCCGAACATTTGATTCGTTTGACTTTTAAGAAGTCAACAAAAATCATTTTGAAGTAGGTAAAAACTTGTAAAAGAAAATGTTGTTTTAAAATAATATTTAAAAAAAATCCCAAATGGGAAAACAATTAAAATTAAATAAATAAAGAAAATCTTTATTATAACCAATGTGAATCTAATTGGATGCTTAAGTGCAATGCATTAAAGAAGAAAATTTCTTTTTAAATTTTAAAAAATAAAAAGATGTTAATTAAATAATAATTAAAATATTTATTTAAATTAAAAGTCAAAATTACTTTAGTGAAAGAAATACAAATTCAAGAAATACACTATCTCCTTTCAATTAAATGATAATTAATTCCCCCTTTTGACCTCAAACCTCACCTTATTAAATTTGCTTCCACATTATTCTTTGAAAACCCAATTTGGTTTTTTAGACTTTTTCCTCATTATTTATTTTTATATTTCAATATTTTAATTTAATATATTGATAAATTATATACTTATATCATTCTATGTCATATGTGACAAATGTTGAATAATATTATGATATTATAATAAATACTTTTTTTATTATATAGTTTTATTATAATTTAGACTTTTTGATATTTAAATATTTAAATACTTTAACATGTTTATTTATTTATTGTTAATTAAGCTTATAAAACTATATAAACGTTATTATTTTAGTTGATTAATTAATTAATATATCAATATATTAAATGATACTAGTTTTAATTAATTAAAATTTTTATTAAAGAAATGTTAAAACATTCGCCATATGATATGAAATATATAATTTTAAAGTAATTAAGAGTAGAAAAGAGTTATTAATACTATTTTAATATTTTTATATGTAATTATTTAATTTTGATTTATAAACCTAAATATTTAAATCCTAAATAAAACAACAATTTCAATCATTACCTTATCCAAATTGAAAATAACATAATTTTACAAAATTATTAATATTTATTTTCTTAAAAATTATTTATTTTTCCCGTAAACGAACCTGGAGGTGGAAAGGGGAAGGAAGCGGATTAGGCTGCAAGTAAAAAGACTATTTTACCCTTTGGAATAGCCGTCAGATCATTTCTTTTGACTGAATCCAACGGAGGGAATTAAGCGAGAAGGAAGGTTCCCCTGCGCATCACCGAAGGGGCAAGGGTTCGAAAGCATATAAATAGCTCTCCACTCCCTTCTTCCACTCGAATATCGCATAAACCCTAGTCTTCTTTTGAACCTCAATTTCTCTCTGTAATCTATGGAACTTGTGAATCTGGAGGAAGCTGCTGCGTTGGAGAATATTAAGCTTCATCTTCTCGGCGAACTCTCTCCGTTGCCGAGGAATTTGACTTCTGATGATAGCCTTTGTGTCACGTCGTCGGATCGTTCGGTGAGTTCCGATGCTTCAACGACGTCTAACTGTCCTCTTACAATCACTGATTACTTCGATTCGGATGATTTTTTCGAATTTTCCTCTGATTTCATCCGAGAGGAGTCGTCGATTTTATCAAACGACGATTTCTTCGGAGTCGAGATGAAACCTAACGTCATCGACCTCACGACGCCTAAATCAGAGGAGTTTCTCGAATTCGAGACGAAACCTAATGTTTTTGAGGATTTGAGTTTGAGTTCGAGTTCTCTGTACAGTAATAGTTCATCTGAAGTCGAATCTAAGACGAAATTGATCGGTCGTGTGACGAATTCGAATAGGAAACGATCGAATTTGAAAATCTCGCTTCCGAACAAGACTACGCAGTGGATTAATTTTGACGCGGCGGAGAAGAAGAATCCGGTTGTGGTGCAGAGGAGTAAAGATCTCGAGGCGGAGAAGAAGGTTCATTACAGAGGCGTTCGACAGAGGCCTTGGGGAAAGTTCGCGGCCGAGATTAGGGATCCGAATCGTCGTGGATCTAGAGTCTGGCTTGGAACTTTTGAGACGGCTATTGAAGCGGCGAGAGCTTACGATCGTGCTGCCTTTAAACTTCGAGGATCCAAAGCGATTCTCAACTTTCCGTTGGAAGCTGCGAACTCTTACTACTCGGAGCCGATCGTCGCCGGGAAGCGGCGGCGGGAGGAGGAAGTAGAAGAGGTAGTCGAGGCGGTGCCGGTGAAGAAAGAGAAAACGGAGGAGATGAACCTCCCGGCCGCCGACGTCAGTTTCCTAAAGGATATGCCGCTAACGCCGTCGTCATGGTCGATGGTATGGGACGGGGAGTCGAAGGGACTTCTCAATATTCCGCCGTTATCGCCGTTATCGCCGTTCGGTTTTCCACAGCTTATGGTTGTATAACATTTGGGGGAAAACACCATTTTTTTACATTTTTTTCCCTTTCTTTTCATTCTCTAAATAATTAAGAAATTGTCTGTTTGTTTATTTGTATAAAAAAAAATCCCCAAGGAAATTCAAATTCGAATTTCGCAAAAAAATTTGCAATTCTTGACACAAATATTATGATAAATTAGATTAATTTCATGGGTTAAATTAAATTAATCTTAATTATTAATTCTAACACTTAAAAGAGTAAAATGAATTTTCATAATTTTTTTGGGTTAAATTTATTTTTAAAAAATAAACATTTAAAATCTCGAATCTTAATCATATCAAATATTTTTCAACTATCTTTTTTTATTTTTTTAAAATTGAATAAAATATGAAGTGAATGATTGGAATCTACAACATTTTGGTTCGAACTTTCAATATTCATATCTTAATGCTGAGTTAAATTTAGGTTGTCACATTTGATTTCTAGACAACTATTTTTTGAAAAATTGGAACTCCGAACCATATAAACCTATGAATAGAACAATTTTGACATCTAAGTGAGATCTTAAGGCTATGAATTGACTGTCATATTTAATACGATGGTCGGGATGAGGGGCAAAAATGTAATTTAGAGAAATTTTGAAAGGTTGAATTATTAAGGCACAAGCCAAACACAAGCCTTATGTTCGTCGGACGTCATCAGATTTAATAATTTTCCCCAATGGGAAATGTCGAATTCATTTGACCAAACACCCACATAAAGATATAAATGAAGAATTTTTCAATAACTCACGTGCCCTTTTGGACTCATTTGACTTTTTCATATAATAAACTTTTAGTTTGACCCATCGGTAAATATAAATTACATGGTTATTACTTGACTTTTAGACGCTTTAGCCTGTCAAAGTAGATCGACATCTTAAGTTTCGAGCTCTAAGAAAAATCGTGTCAAAAGTATAGGCTTAAGAAGTCTTCTTACTTGCAAGCTAACTCCTAGTCTCGAGCTTTAATATTTCACTCACACGCTTTCTAAAATTTCTTTTCCGGAGATCCTAACATAAAATTATTCCAAACGAAACATACTTAACTATGAAGTTCCTATGATTGAGTCACCGAAAGAGAAGGTGTGCCTCGTTGGTATAAATAGTGACTTTTAATTCTTTTAAGCTTTTCTTAACTATCCTATCCAAGATCGCTCCGTGATCTCGATGTATTCTCTTGATTTTTTTTTTTGGTTAGAATCATGTGACTAAGAAAAACACATACCGAAAGGATTTATGTTGGTATGTGATGATAATTTTATTTTTAGAAATAGTTTAAAATGAGTACGTATCATAGTCATGTCATGTGAGATCCCACATCAGTTGGAGAGAGAATAAAACATTCTTATAAGGGTGTAGAGATTTCTCTCTAGTAGACGCGTTTTAAAACTGTGAGGTTAACGGCGATACGCAATGGGTCAAAGCGGATAATATCGACTAGCGGTGGGCTTGGGCCGTTGAGATCCCACGTTGGTTGGAGAGGGGAACGAAGCATTGCTCATAAAGGTGTAGAAACCTCTCTCTAGCAGGCGTAAGCCATGAAGCTAACGACTATATGTAACGGGTCAAAGTGGACAATATTTTGTTAGCGGTGAGCTTGATCTGTGGGAATAGAAGCGAGGAGTAAGTAACATGATCATATCACAGAGAAATGTCATGACCATCGAGTTGTAGCGGTGAATTTCAAATCTTAGTTCGAATCCTAGACATGAAGCATTATACAGATATATGGTAGATATATGGTAGAGTTGTAGCGGTGTATTAATCAACCATAGGTTAAAATAAAATGATTCATTAATAAAAATGTAATTTCCAATTTTGCCTCAATAATTTAGCTATTTGAATATTTCCCCCTCGAAAAAGGCCTTAATACAATTTGGCCCATAATAACACTAGGGAAGCCTAGGTACATCATGGGCTAAGTTAATAATATCCATAAATTTCACAATTATAAATTTATCTTAAATTTTTCATTTCTTTTAAATTTATGGATTTATTAAATTCAATTTATTTTATTAGACCTAAATTAAAATTTATATCGTAGTTGAATTAATTTTATTAAAAATTTATTAGACGCGTAAATATTTATATTCCTAATAATTAAAAAAAATTTAAATTTTAAATTCCTAAGTTTATTTTGTTAGAAAAAAACATTATATATATATATATATATATATATATATATATATATATATATATATATATATATAAAACCAGGCACTAGTGTGATATTTGTCACACTCGAACATTATCTATATATATATAACCAGACACTAGTGTGATATTTGTCACAGTTGATGTTTAAGTTAGTAGGAGGCTTTAGGATGCAATAAAACTTTGGAGAAATATAGTGAATTCTTCGGTTGTTCATATAACTTGATAATTCGATCAATACGAACTACCGAACTCAAATCATAAAAGTTGAGTTCGGTTAGTTTTTTTTTTTTTTTTTTTTTTTGCATTAGGTTAAATGTTTTGAAAAGTGAAAAAATCAGTTCGTTTGTGGATTGACCCGACTAACTCGACCAACCTGAAAATAGGGTTACGATCCAACCCAACTTTTAAAATTATTAAGAATGTTTAATATTTGTAACCGATGTTTGAACGGTTAGAGATGCGTTGTGACTTGTAAATGTTTAATATTTGAATTTTATGAGATTTTAGTTATTAACCTGACATGTGTCGTAGATAAGTCACGAAAAAAAACAGTATCAATCCCAAAATTGGAGTTAAATAGATCATCTAACTTAATTCTTGTCCCAATAATTCGACTAATTTAGACTACCATATCCAGTTTTAGTTAGATTTTTTTTCGGTAGGTTGAATTTTTTTAAAAATTAAAATTTTGGTTCGAGTTGCGGGTGACAGGTTTAGTGGCTCAATCATATGAACTTCACAGTCAAGTGTGCTTTACTTTGAGCAATTCTATGTTAGGTGATCTCTCGGAAATTTTCCTCGGATGCATGTGAGTGAGGACAAATCATGTTGTAAAGACTCATGTTGGTCTGTGGAGATTATCTTCACTCTTAAGAAATGAGGACTAGGTAACGTGACCATGTCCATGAAAATATCGGGACCATCATGTGCTGAATTCGGATTCGAATCCTGATCCCTCGAGACTAATAAATGATTTGAATTGAAAATTTTGTTTTAAAAATTACAAGTAACGAGCTCATTCAAACATAATATTCAAATCTCGATTTCTTAGATACAAATTTGAATGACTAAGAACCTATTATAAGTAAAATTAAATATTAAAGTAACAACTCATGTCCGAGATTCGAAACCCAATTCTTAAACTTTTAATTTTATCTTTTAAGATATTTAATTAATTTCAATTAACTTTTTTTTTTATTACACATTAAAAACTTATTAAAAGTATTATGATATAAATATGTTATCATATGTCACCTCTATACAATATTTTAAACTCATTATATTTTGATCCATATGTCACCATTTTTTTAAATTCTTTCAAATATTGAAATCTAGCATTTCATATTTAATACTTCGAACCGATTTTTTTTTTTAATTGACTTTGGAGAAAAGGAACCGTCCATATTTTGAAAAGCTAGACATTATGTAAGTGACTTGCTGACCCATCGAAGAGGGTCATAAGGGTATTAAAAAAAATCCAACGTCACGCAAAACCTGATCTTAACGCAACCTAATTTATACCGTTTGAGTTGGATTATAAACTTATTTAAGTCGGGGTGAATTCAAATAAATTAAAATTTTATGGGTTGGGTTGTTTCATTAATTTTCTCGATTGAGTTGAATTGAACCAATTAGAAAAAAAAAATTGTGACCCTGCAATTATATACCTAAACATATATTTATTTTATTTTTATTTAAATAAATAATACGAACAACCCGAACCAACTTAACCCGACAATTGTATGGTTATGTTGAGTTGGGTTCATTATTTAACCATGATTGTTTAGGTTGAAAAAAATTTATAACGTGAACAATTGAGTTGGGTCTAAAAAAAATATCTCGACCCAATCCAACCTAACTTACAAACACCCTTAGTTGATCACTCATACAATAGGTGTATAAAATGTGAAACTTGGTCATCGTGATTTAATTTATATAGTGTGTATATAACGATATAAAAACAAATCGTTAACGTTACTAGGGTCATTCTCCACTAGCTTCTAAATTCTCGGGAACTTTTTTTTCACTCTTAAAATAACTTTTAAAACACTTAAAACGCTACTCGGAACGTGTTTATAATAAATTGTTACTTAATTTATTGGCCACTAATCAATTATTTGTTATCAAATTAGACTATGAATTGTGCGTTCTAAGTCATATTAATTAAAGTTAATTAAGATTTAAATAATGGTTTAGTTGAATTATTAGTGGGAAACATTCCAAATGTATGCTGACAAGGATAACCCAACAAATACATATTACCTTATCCATTTGAATCACCAAACCTTTCTTGTTTTTGTGGCTATGGAATATGCCTTGGATTTCCATTCTTCTTGTTTATTTTATATTTTAATGAACTAAATAATGATTTGAACGTTCTTCGCAATAATATCGAAACATATTGATTGTAACTCATTGTTTTAGTTTAATGCTTTAAATGACTCGATTACGGTTTACGTGTTAAGGTTTGAGTTGTAAGATTTTGTTATCGTTTCAGTCTTGATATAATCTTTAGTGAATATAGCAAGGACTAAAACGAGAAAGAAGTTTGTCTGAACGTCCCGATGACACTCGTTCGAAAAATGAAAAAAAAAAAAGAAAAAAAGAAGTCATTGATGGGTGTTAGACAAACACGACTCTCCACAATGGTATGATATTGTCCACTTTAATCATAAATGCTCATGGCTTTGCTTTGGGCTTCCTCAAAAGACCTCACACTAATGGAGTTAGTATTCATCACTTATAAACTCATGATCATTCCCTAAATTAGCCGATGTGGGACTTTTATCATCCAACAATGGGTACCCCTACGAAAAATGACCTAAAAATGGCTCGAAAACAAAACTATTTGGATTTTTTTACTAAACATGCCAGAAAACAAATGATAAAATAAATAGATTTCAAAAATAAATATTCGTCACTTTATTTAAAAAATAAACTTTCTAAATTATTAAAAATACTTTCGAGTTTTTAAAAGTTTCAATAATACTTTTTAAATTTTTTAAAAAAATTTGTCAAATGCATTTTAAAAAAATTATAAAATACATTTATCCTATTTTAAAAATATTTATCAATATTCAAAGGTAATATTAAAAATTTTGAATAGAATCTGTGAGTTGTTAATAGACAGTTTTCTCGTTTATGTATTTGGTAATAATTTTTTTAAACCTTTTTTTTAAGATAAAAATTTTAATGCTACATTTAAAATTTTTTAAACATCTTATTTTTTATTTATTTAAAAAAATTTAAAGATATTAATAGAATTTTTTCTGAAGTTAAAATAAATATAAAATTTTAAAAATAAATATAAAATATAGTACTAAACAAAATTAACCATTACAAATATCTAATATATATATTTCATAATTAATTACAATTATACCACAAAACATATTCTCCAAATATCGTTAAATTTTAATATATTTTTATTAATTTAGCCCACAAATTTTTTTTTTCAAGTATACCGATATCTAAGATATATTTCATAACTAATTACAATTATACTACAAAATATATTTTTTAAATATCTTCGTATCTTAATATATTTTTATTAATTTAATCTACGAAATTTTTGATGTACACGAATATCTAAGATATATTCTGCAACTAATTACAATTATACCACAAAATATATTCTCTAGATATCTCTATATCTTAATATATTTTTATTAATTTAATCCACAAAATTTTTGTATGCATACAAATATTTGAGATATATTCCATAATTAATTACAATTATACTATAAAATATATTTTGGGTTCGTTATCCAATGGACGTGATGTTGTCGAGTAGGATATTATAAGGAAGCATGAATTTCATGTGAATTAGATATCCATTTTTAAACAATTCACGAATCCTAATATGCCAAAACGATCGCTGGAATCGATTTCAGTATCGTTTTCAAATACCCCACCAAAACGCCCAATACCACACGTTATGCGATCGCAAATCTGTCACTTCAATGCCGCTGTCGCTTTGTTCAAATATGGCCCCATAAGGTTGTTTCCTCCCCAAATTCCATCACTATTTTTACTCTTTTAGCTCTAAATCCCTTCACCCCACTATGTAAAATGTGCGAATTCCCCCTTGTTCCCTCCGAATTTCGATCTTTTCTAAGGGATTTCTTCGCATTATTCTTCTCTTTCCTCTTCGATTTAAGGTCAAGGGTTTTGTTTATCAAGTTTTCCTGAAAATCCTCTTCGGATTTTGAGGGGTTTTTGAGATTTTTGTGTGTTTTTTCGACCGCCATTAATGGAGATGTCGTTGTTGGAGCCAAGAACAGCGGTTTCTTCCCCGTTTTCCAGCTTTAAGCACCAAGTTGAGAGGTTTTCTAGGTGTTCTTCTTGCAAAGGTATACTCTCTTGATGTGTTGGGAAAGTTTGAATGCTTGATATGTTGTCTTTGATTGTATCTTTCTTCTACATTTAGTGTTGGATTCCTCGAAATTTGGCAGATGTTTTGTGGACCAAACATTTTTGTTCTTGGGTTTTGCTGTTTTTTGGATGTTGGATGTTGGATTCTTTTGGAAAGAGTAATGATGATATGTTCTCTGTTGAAATTTGGCAGATGTTTTGTGGACCAAACATTTTTGTTCTGTGGTTTTGCTGTTTTTGGATGTTGGATTCATTTGGAAAGATTAATGATGTTGTGTTCTCTGTTGAAATTTGGTTGTTTGTTTAGGTAGATTTTTCAGGGCTTCTTATTCAAGAGTTCCAAACAAAGCATCTTGTAGTGGAGGTGTGAGTTCAATTAGCCAAGAAAAACTAGCAGCTGAAGCTTTTACTCATAAGATAAATGGAACAAATGGATTGAATTCTAAGCTGTTTTCAAGAGATAGTAGATTGTTAGATGCTGCTGATGATCAATATGATGGAATTGTTATTGATCCAAATGGATTACCTTCGAATCCGATCGTCTTTTCGTCGAATCTTCGTTTCTCTCTGTCTCATTGGAAAAAGAAGGTAAAGATTTCTGTATGTCATGTTTGATGTTTATATTTCCACTGATGATTGAAGTGATGCCTTTGCTTGAACCATATATAATTGCTCGTTTGAAAATTGTATTTGTGAGATTCCACGTCGGTTGGAGAGGGGAATGGAGCATTTCTTATAAGGGTGTGAAAACCTCTCCCTAGGAGACGCGTTTTGAAACCATGAGACTGACGGCGATACGTAACGGGTCAAAGCAGACAAGCGGTGGGCTTGGGCTGTTACAAATGGTATTTGAGCTAGACACCGGGCGGTGTGCTAGTGAGGACGCTGGCCCCAAGGGGGTGGATCGTGAGATCCTACATCGGTTGGAGAGGGGAACGAAGCATTCCTTATAAGGGTGTGGAAACCTCTCTCTTGGAGACATGTTTTAAAACCGTGAGGTTGAGGGCAATACGTAATGGGTCAAAGCGGACAATATTTGTTAGCGGTGGGCTTGGGCTGTTATAAATGGTGTCAGAGCCAGACACCAGGCGATGTGCCAGTGAGGACGCTGACCCGCAAGGGGGTGAATTGTGAGATCCCATGTCGGTTGGAGAGGGAAAACATTCCTTATAAGAGTGTGGAAACCTCTCCCTAGCATACGCGTTTTAAGACCGTGAGGTTGACGGCGATTCGTAATGGGTTAAAGCAGACAATATTTGTTAGCGGTGGGCTTGGGTTGTTACAAATGGTATCAGGGCCAGACACCGAGCGGTGTGCCAACGAGGACGCTGAGCCCCCAAGAGATGTGGATTGTGAGATCCCACGTCGGTTGGAGAGGGGAACGAAACATTTCTTATAAAGGTGTGGAAAATTCTCCCAAGCAGATGCGTTTTAAAATCGTGAGGCTGATTGCGATGCGTAACGGGTCAAAACGGACAATTATTTGTTAGTAGTGAGCTTGGGCTGTTACAGAATTTTAGGTAGATGTAAGTACTCTAAACGAGCTCGTAACGCAGATTTTCGCAACGTTGATGTCATGTAGAAACCTCAAAGTTCACAAAAGTTTCTTAACCGCACCAAACATATGCTTGACACCTTGGTTTTCTTGTCCAATTCAATGTAGTTCCATATTTCAGGTGCAATAGAGGCATAAACTACTACATATTCAGTGAGGATACTATACTGAGAATCTCTTCTGCTGCAGGGAAAGAAGGGAGTTTGGCTTAAGTTGCTAGTCGAACAGTCCGAGCTTGTTCCGATTGCCATAAAGGTAATGTTCGTATCTAAACCCGATTAATAGCTTACCCTTATGTACTCTACTCGGACTTCAGTGAATCCTATTGTTATTTCATTTTAATAGACTCCGATTCGCTCGAAGCGAGGAGAATGTTTATATGTTTGCTTAGCATGTTCCTCTTGGACTGATTATTTGGATCACAGGCAGGATTTCAATACCATCACGCTGAGCCGGGTTACTTGATGTTAACTTATTGGATACCCGACGGACCCTGCATGCTTCCTGCAAATGCTTCGCATCACGTCGGGGTCGGAGGATTCGTCATCAATGACAAAAACGAGGTATATCACAAGCCTTAGATCTCTATAGCATAAGGTTGTTCTATTTTCTCGACTCGTCGTTTACGACAAATTCTAGCCGATCACACAACAATTATTTTCGACATAAACATATCTAAACTATAATTAGCTGGTCATTGGCAACAGGTCCTGGTAGTGCAAGAAAAATACTGTTCTCCACAATTCGCTAATTTTTGGAAGATACCAACCGGTTTCATCGTTGAGGTACGTGGCTTTCCGCTCGGTTCATCATCCCGATTGTACGTGTTAGATTTCGAGATTCTTTTTATTAACTCTTTTGAAACTTTTTCGTGTTTATCAGAAGGAAGAGATCTATACAGGAGTTGCTAGAGAAGTTAAGGAGGAAACTGGTGTAAGTATTTTCTGTCAAACCTTTCATCATGAATGCAAATTCCAACAAAGAATCTAAACTTTAGAGATCATCGATCGAGATCCCACGTCGGTTGGGGAGGAAAACGAAACATTTCTTATAAGGGTGTAGAAACTTCTCCTTAGCAAACGTTTTAAAACTGTGAGACTGATAGTGGTACGTAACGAGCCAAAGTGGAAAATATCTACTAGCGGTAGGCTTTGACTGTTACAAATGGTATCAGAGCCAAACACTGAGTGGTATGCCAGCGAGGACGTTGGGCCCCCAAGGGGAGTGGATTGTGAGATCCCACATCGGTTGGAGAGGAGAACGAAACATTTCTTAAAAGGGTGTGGAAGCCTTTGCTTAGCAGACGCGTTTTAAAACCGTGACGGTGGTACGTAACGAGCCAAAGTGGACAATTTCTACTAGCGGTGGGCTTTGACTGTTACAAATGGTATCAGAGCCAAACACTGAGTGGTATGCCAGCGAGGACGTTGGGCCGGCTTTGACTGTTACAAATGGTATCAGAGCCAAACACTGAGTGGTATGCCAGCGAGGACGTTGGGCCCCCAAGGGGAGTGGATTGTGAGATCCCACATCGGTTGGAGAGGAGAACGAAACATTTCTTAAAAGGGTGTGGAAGCCTTTGCTTAGCAGATCCCACATCGGTTGGAGAGGAGAACGAAACATTTCTTAAAAGGGTGTGGAAGCCTTTGCTTAGCAGACGCGTTTTAAAACCGTGACGGTGGTACGTAACGAGCCAAAGTGGACAATTTCTACTAGCGGTGGGCTTTGACTGTTACAAATGGTATCAGAGCCAAACACTGAGTGGTATGCCAGCGAGGACGTTGGGCCGGCTTTGACTGTTACAAATGGTATCAGAGCCAAACACTGAGTGGTATGCCAGCGAGGACGTTGGGCCCCCAAGGGGAGTGGATTGTGAGATCCCACATCGGTTGGAGAGGAGAACGAAACATTTCTTAAAAGGGTGTGGAAGCCTTTGCTTAGCAGATCCCACATCGGTTGGAGAGGAGAACGAAACATTTCTTAAAAGGGTGTGGAAGCCTTTGCTTAGCAGACGCGTTTTAAAACCGTGACGGTGGTACGTAACGAGCCAAAGTGGACAATTTCTACTAGTGGTGGGCTTTGACTGTTACAAATGGTATCAGAGCCAAACACCGGGCGGTGTGCCGAGTACGTTGGGCCCTCCGGGAGGGGTGGATTGTGAGATCCCATATCGGTTGGAGAGGAGAACGAAGCATTTCTTATAAGGGTGTGAAAACCTCTCCCTAGTAGACGCGTTTTAAAATCGTGATGCTAGCGGTGATACGTAATGAGGTAAAGCGGACAATATCTATTAGCGGTGGGCTTGGGTTATTACAAATGCTATCAAAGCCAAATACCGGGTGGTGAGCCCCCAAAGGAGGTGGATTGTGAGATCCCACATCGGTTGGAGAACGAATCATTTCTTATAAGGGTGTGGAAGCCTCTCCCTAGGCAGACGCGTTTTAAAACCGTGAGACTGACGACGATACGTAACGAGCCAAAGCGGACAATATCTAGTAGCGGTAGGCTTGGGCTGTTACACTTAACTTAACTTAGCCATTCCTCTAGGAGGCTCGAGAGATAAGCTTTATGTTACTATTTACTATAGCAGATCAAGTTTCTATGTCCTAATAGATTCTCTTTGCTCTGTTTTGCAGATTGACACTGAATTTGTTGAAGTAATAGCTTTCAGGTAAAACCATGTGACTTTCTTCATTTCATCTTGTCGAAACCGAGTCAACGAGATCTAACATCGTTCTCCTCCATTAATCCAGGCATGCTCACAACATAGCGTTCGAGAAGTCTGATTTGTTCTTCGTCTGCATGCTTAGACCCTTATCGACCCAGATAATCGCCGACGATTTCGAAATTCAAGCAGCAAAGGTAAATTTTCTAAACTCAAAGAATAATCAATCCTATGCTGTTCTACATTGAAAGCTGAATTTGTGGTAATTCAGTGGATGCCTTTAGCTGAATTTGTGGAGCAATCCCATGTAAAAGAAGATGTGATGTTTAAGAAGATCATCGACATTTGCATCGCTCGACTCGATAAATATTATTGTGGCTTGAACGTTCATCAACTCGTCTCGAAGTTCGATGGTAAACTTTCGTCACTTTATTACAATATCGTCGACGGGGAGGATCTAAACTGTGCTGGGAACTGAAGGGAACACAACCTGTTCATAGCTGATTTAGCAGTATATATCATCATGTTATTAGCACAATTAGGTGTGCTTTTTTGTACATGGCTGATTATAAATAAGCAAAAAGAACTGTTATTTGAGTTCCATAAATCTATTCCAAAGGGATTTCATGTGAATCCGCTCACCGAAGGCACACGCGTTTAGACGTAGACGAACCGGTTCAAGGAAACCAGTTCGACAGGTTCAATTGGACTAGTTTGACCCATTTTGGTCGACTTGGGTTAAACCATACTTTTATTAGGGCATAATTCGGAGAATTCGAGGGAAGAAAATTAGCTATTCTTACTTGTTTTGCGGTTTGTTCGATGTCAGTAGTTTGGTTGTCGCTATAGCTTGACTCGAAGATGGTTAAGTATCGTCTAATCTAACAATAAAAGCCAAGCGGCTTGACTCAATCCACAAAATCGTTGCACGTAGCTAGAGGCTGTGTTGGCTTGGCTCCTCTCGTAAAAATTGTTGCATATGCTAGAGGCATGGTCGTTGTAGTATAGTGGTGAGTATTCCCGCCTATCATGCAGGTGACCCGGGTTCGATCCCTGACTGAATCGTCTCGTAAAATCGTTACGGTATAGTGGTGAGTATTCTCACATTATCTATGTTAGTAGATATTGTCCGCTTTATTCCATTACAGTTACACGTAACCGTCAGCCTCACAATTTTAAAACGAGAAATTTTCACACCCTTAAAAGAAATTCTTCGTTCCCCTCTCTGACCAACGTAGGTTACATGTTTTCACTTTCTCGTTTTAAAATGAGGTCAGCATGCATTTGGTAACAAATACAATCGATCGTTGGAAGAACCTTTGAATGAAACATTATTGTATAGGCTAAGTGTCTAATCTAATATTAGAAAAACTTGTCACAATGCCAATGTCATTGCCACTAGCACCCAATAAATGGCCGCACCGCCTGCCACACCTTTTTAACATATCACCCATAACCCACTAAATGCGAGTCACCATCTTCCCTTTTCATACGCCATTGTTGCTATCTCAAGCTCTCTGTGTTTTCTCAGCTTCTTCTTCCCCATGGCTGCTCCCTCTTTAATGCCCTTTTTCTCTTTGGCTCTCGTTTTCGCTGCGATTCCGGGTTCTCTTTCATTGCCCTTCATTGTGCTCCATGGTAACATCTAATCTACTATCCCTCTCTTTGTTTTTAACTCGACTTCTTGTTTGATTCTTCGTTTCTCGATTGTTTGTGGTGAATCTATCTATGTTGGGGAGGATCGTTGGACTCACATATTGGCTAAGTAAGGGGAGGATCATGGGTATATAAGTAAGGAGAGGCGTTTTTGGAGAACCGAAAAGAAAGTTACGAGGGTTTATGCTCAAGTGGACAATATCATACCACTGTGGTATCAAAGTTATACATTTCATTGTCCCTAACAAGTGGTATCAGAGTCATGTCTAACTTATGACTGTATGAACATTTAAGACAGATTCACAGGCTCACTGAGACCTTGTTCTAGCCCAGGATGGTTGAAGTTCTAATTAAAGAAAGATCGTGGGTACGTAAGTAAGAGGACATTATCTTCACTAGAATGAGGTCTTAGGATTTATGTTCAAAGTGGATACTATCATATCTTTATGAAGATTTGTTGTTCCTAAAGTTTAGTGGGGCATTCGGGGATAGTTTTTGGTTTAGTTAAGTTGTGGATTGCCTTCTCGACAAGGGGAGCTTCCATGGATATGCATCGGTTTGTGGAACGATATCCATGTTCTTGTAAGTTTCTTGATCATTGTGTATTGTTCTTTTCTTTGGCTTAGTTATACAATATAGACAGAGTACGAGTGTTGATAGATTGAGATGGGTCGAGTGAGACATTTTCTACAATAAATCTAATTTTCGAGTAGTAAAATCCAAGCAACTCTTATCATATAATGAATCTAGCTATAAACATTGAATTGGGAAACAATAAATAAATAATCAACCTCGTACCCGTTCCCATTTAGCCAACAGAAAGAAAACTCTCTCTGCTCTCTACTCCGTTCTCTATGTCAACCGAAATTTTGCGCAGATTAAATGGACATCTCTAATCATACCGATAGCTCCATTGTTCCTGCATACGAGAGAAAATAATATCTCATAAATGCTCAGGAATTCCTTCATTTTTTTCATCATGGCAGGTTTAGGAGGCCAGTGCTCACATCAAGGGCCTAAAAACTTCACACAACTACTGATCAACTATTCTGGTGT
Organism: Cucurbita moschata; assembly: GCF_002738365.1. Taxonomy (NCBI): domain Eukaryota; kingdom Viridiplantae; phylum Streptophyta; class Magnoliopsida; order Cucurbitales; family Cucurbitaceae; genus Cucurbita; species Cucurbita moschata. The sequence continues at coordinate 1,172,733 of NW_019268551.1, read as the reverse complement.
TGAAGGATATTGCCTGTATGTTCATACAGCACCCATCTTTCCATTTTTCCTGCTGGTTTTTCGTGTAAATCTTAAGATTTATTGCTACTTTTTGATAATGACTTTCAATTGCTAATTCTACCAGTGAAGTTGGCAATGGAGTGTGGGATTCTTGGTTTATGCCCCTCGAGAAACAGGTAAGACCTTATCGAAACTTAACCCGGGGTCTCCCTATTATAGATTATATGTGGTATACCCAACCCGAATTATGATTTTGTTTTACGCGTCGTAATTCTTCAATAGTTCTCATTCTAACGGAAGTTTTCTTCTACGTTCAGGCTGGACTTATTTGTGACAAGGTGCGAAAGTCCTCATGGCTCCTTTATCTACCTCATCTCTAAAGATGTTTGACTGATTTGGTATGACAAATGCAGGTGACGGAAATGGAGGAGTTGAAAAAAGGTTACAATATAGTCGGTCTCTCCCAGGTGATTATCGGAGATTCACGTCTTTAAAGACGTGAATCCAGTGTTGCCTTGACAAACGCTTCATTATGTACCAATATCTCCATTAGAATGAAACCTTTTTCGGTACAATGAAAGCGGAAAGTCAAGCAAGCATGGAAAAGATTGTTAAGCATAATTTCGTTTGGCTGAACAGGGTAACTTGGTCGGCCGAGGAGTGATCGAGTTATGTGACGGAGGACCACCAGTGAGAAACTGTTTAAGATCTTTTCTAGTCTTTAGATTTTGTTTGAGAATTCTGTTTATGTCTATATATTTCCTCACTGTTCATGTTCTTGCCTTACTCTGCATCTAAAGGTTAAGAACTTTGTATCTCTAGGAGGTCCTCATGCAGGTATTGCTTCTGTTCCTCTTTGTGGTGTAAGTTTTGAATTATCCTTTCATCTTCAGTTTCTGGATTTTTGTTTTGAGGAAGTCAAATAATAAGTAGGAAGGTTCTTATTGAAATGAATTTCGGTTTCTGCAGACGGCCATTTTATGTCACCTTGTAGATAAACTCATTAAGTCAGACATCTACAGCGACTACGTTCAAGTATAACTCTACCCACCTATAGCTTTTGTGAGATCTTACGTCGGTTGGAGAGGAGAACAAAACACTTTTTATAAAGGTGTGGAAACCTCTCCCTAGCAGACACGTTCAAAAACCTTAAGGGAAAGTCTAAAGAGGACAATATCTGCTAGCGATGGGCCTGGGAGTTACGGCTTTGTTTTTCCATTTTAGACATGCCATGACATTCATATATGGCTGTTTCCTTCTCTGTTTACTGTCACAGGATCATCTAGCTCCCAGTGGTTATCTCAAATTACCAAACGTGAGCACTATTCCTATAGCTAGTTTCGTTTTCTTCATTTGATCGTCCCGACCACAAACCTTCACGTTTTCACAGACATTGTTTCACATCACAAAAACGAAGCTTAAATTGACTTGCTCGTGTTAGCTTTTACTTTCAGGCTATCCCGAAGTATTTGGAGAAATGTAAGTTTCTTCCAAAGCTCAACAACGAACGCCCACAAGCGAGGAATTCAACATACAAGGAAAGATTCAGTAGCCTACAAAACTTGGTGCTAATTATGGTAGGTTTGAAAGGGGCTTTACTTTCATGTCAAAGACATCTTGAAGCTCTATTTCTTATAGCCATATGAAAAAACAGCTAATCAAAAACTCCTCCTATGCTATCATTTTTTGTCGTCCAGTTCGAGCAGGACGCTATTTTGGTCCCTAAGGAAACCTCCTGGTTCGGTCAGTACCCGGATGGAGCTTTTAATTCAACTATACCTCCACAACAGGTATCAACATACATTGAAATAAATTGAATTAATGACATCAAAAACATCCAACATAACTAGTACTTACGACAATATGATCACTTCTGCTTGATTTCTGCAGACAAAACTCTACATTGAAGACTGGATTGGTCTGAAAACCTTGGATGAAGCTGGAAGAGTGAAATACATAAGAGTGGATGGGGAACATATTAAAATTTCCAATAGTGACATGAGAAAGTATGTGATTCCATACTTACAAGGATAAAGACTCGGACAGATCTCGGAAAGTCAACGAGCACCATAGTATTGATTAAACAAGAGCAAAGCACCAGTAAAGAAAAGAGTAAGATCACAAAACAAAGTTCCTTAAATCCTCATCAACTATGCAAGCCTATTTTCCAGAAAGTTAAGGAAAAAATAAAAGTAGATACCCTATGTATTCCAAGAGACGAGTCGATGTTCAATGAAAAAAGTCGATGTATGAAACATGAGAAATGCATTAATGCATTCAGAATGAGAACATATTGGACAGTACAATCTCACTTACAGGAATATATTAACAATTTCAATTCTGCCTGGTACATATTTAGCTATATTTTATCATATATATATATATATACATATGGGGCGAGTTCAGAAAAGTTGTGACCTCTGAGTTGGTTTAATAGACATGAATGTCCACACTGAACCCTTCCAAATGAGTAGCACTGAGTGAACAGCCCTTCGTGACGCCTGGATCATCTCCTTTAATCTCCTGGCTATGGTGTTTTGCTCGATAGCTGAGCAACAAACAAGAGAATCTTGTGAGGGCTGCCTGACCAGCAACACGAACCCTGCAGACTACACTTAAATCTGCCCAGATATCACCCATTTCACTTTGGCTGCTACTTTCGTCATATCCATCAAGATCGGATTCTTTTACAACAACTACAGAACTATCGTCAAATGCAATGAGATCATGCGCTGATTCTGATACTTTCTTTCCAAAATCATCTATGTGGCAGAAGGAAGCATCCTTCTGCACAATCAGGCGGTAGAATTCCAGGACAGCCTGCGAATAGAAACCATCAATCAACGTGCATGTACTAAGAATTGTCATCGAGTCCAAACCAGGATGAAAACCAAGTTCACTACTTAAAACGCAGAATTCATCATAATGAAAAGTCCCAGAAAGGTAAAAAGCTATAAGGTAGAAAGGGGCAATAAATGAATAGCATATAACATCAATGTATTTGAAATCAAACCGTAGAAACAATGAGATGAGCTCAAAACGTGGAATGTAATTCTTTCATATAAACAATGTAATATTTCGAACTAAAGAGAAGGAAGAGAAAGGAAGAAGGCAAATAGGATTGCAGTAATACCTGCCACTGTGATGGTGCTAAAAGCACCCTTGGCCTGATTGACTTCACATGTTTATAAGCTTCTTCTGGCGTCATTTGCTTGTATTGCACCTGTACACCACCATAAAGTCTCAGAAAAGCGAAGGCTTCTTGATTTTAAATTTAAGAATAAAGGTTATTTTATTTGCATACAAAGACTTACCAAATAGCAAATAACAATGGTTGTGCTACGCCCGCGTCCAGCTTTACAATGAACATAAGTAGTCTGTCCATGTGATGCATTTTCTTTGATAGCAGCATATGATAAAAAAAAAATGAAATTATTCATCAAGGAAAAGTTTATTTGACACCATAAACTTGAAGGTTGCACATATTATCATTTAATGAACATAGACTACTTTTATGAGATCCCACATTTGTTGGAGAGGGGAACGAAACATTCTTTATAAGGGTGGGGAAACCTCTCCCTAGCAAACGCGTTTTAAAAACTTTGAGAGAAAACCTGAAAGGGAAAGCCCAAAGAAGACAATATCTGCTAGCGGAGGGCTTAGGCTATTACAAATGATATCAAAGCTGAACACCGGGTGGTGTACCTGCAAGGATGCTGGATCCCAAAGGGAAGTGGATTGTGAGATCCTACATCGATTGGAGAGAGGAACGAGTGCCAACAAGGACATTGAGCCCCAAAGGGGGTGGATTGTGAGATCCCACATCAGTTGGAGAGGGAGAACAAAACATTATTTATAAGGGTGTGGAAACCTCTCCCTAGCAGACTCGTTTTAAAAACCTTGGGGGAAATCCCGAAATGGAAAGCCAAAAAAGACAATATCTATTAGCAGTGGGCTTGGCCGTTACTAACTTTTCATTAAGCAATAAAATGGAATAAGCAACCTGAGGATGGAAGCAGAAAGAATTTAGCAGAACATACGTACTGTGGATGAAATTTACAGCAACACAAATGTCACTCAATAAAGGTGCAAAGCAATAGTCTCTAGTCGGAATGGTCAGATGATCAATTCCATGTTCCTGCAATGGTAAAAGCGCAAAAATCATTCTCAAATCAATTTAAAGGCACAAGTAGGTAAGGGAGAAAACCTACAATAGTCAAGTCAAGAAACAGTAACAGGTCATTAAATGTCAGCTGAAACAACCTCATATCAGATGATACTTGCACTTCAATTTTCCAAAATAGACCAAATTCAAACATGGAAAGAAGTGTACAGAAAACCATAACTCACTATGAAAGGATGATAATGGCAATCCTATAGGTAGTACGAAAACAGCATTGGAAGTCTCTCAAACGCCTTCTTATAAGCATTCTTTATAAGGGTGTGGAAACCTCTCCCTAGCAGACGCGTTTTACAAACCTTCAGGGGAATCCCGAAAGAGAAAGCTCAAAGATGACAATGTCGGCTAGTGGTGGGCTTGAGCCATTAGCACCAAGTTAATGCGAACATAAATATGCTTATATACAAACAAATAGGATCCCAAATTAGTTTGAAGCAGCACTTTCATAGCTCCACTTAACACAACTCCAAAGAATCAAACAGAATGAATTCAGTACAGAACAAGCAAATTAAAACAACACTTACACGATATAGAGTCGAAGGAACCAAGGTCTCATATGGCTCATTTAGTGTTATCACTCCTCGAACGCCAACCTCCTTCAAACAGGGAACATCCGCAGGGAATGGAACAGCACCTAACAATATGAACTGAAGAAACAAATGGCATTTTCAACGCATATTACTTGCACTCTGATAATTATGCATTCTTTTGTCATCTGGGTTAGGAAGAACTGTCAAGATCAAAGCTATATACCTCATCAACCTTGTCCCACCATCGAAACTCCGTCTGAAGCTTATTTCTGAAAACATTGTAAAGCAAAGTTGGGTAGAAAAGAACACGAGCCCCAACTCCAACAACGATCCTTTTCACATCAGACCTAACAATGCTTTGGCTCTCCAAATTACTAACGATAATACCTGAATTCCCCTCTTCCCCACTCTGCAACTCCTCTTCCTTCAATTTCTCAATATACATAGCCTCAAATAAAAAGCCCCTAAAATCAATTACAATAAAATCGAATAATATCTCAAACACATAAACAAACCAGCAATTTACACGCGTTTGCCCCAAATTTTCAACCAAAACGCATGATTATACACAAACAATTAGCCTCCCCCATCGCGAAAACCTAACATTCATTCCTAAACCAAATCCCAGAAATGGAATAATCGGAGAAGATCTCCACAGAGAAATACAGAAAAATGAAATTCTCACAGAAGTCCCCACCCACCGGCAGCCGGAAAATGATATCTCGATGGAAGCTGCGATTGGTCAACACGAATGACGATCGATTAGGGGAAGAACAAAATTGGGAAAAATCGACGAAATACTTCGAAAAACAAACCCTAGATTTTGGTTGAAGATTGACAGGCTACCATGGATTGGATTCTACGCCAACCATTTGCTTAACATTGTTTGAAACCGATTGATGAGAGAGAAAGGTAGAGAGAGAAGAACTCCGGCAAATGCTGTAAGAAGAATCGACGAATCGGTTCAGAATGGTAATGTTAAAGTTACGGACGGTCAGAAATATTGCGTGGCAGCTCATTGAAATACGACCACGTGTTTGAAGATTGTTTTGCATTCAGGAACAATAACTCACAGGCCGTCACTTTAAAAGGTTGAATTTTCAACTTTGAATATTCACAATATTAATAATTAAATTATTTCGATGGATTTGGATTTCTTTGATAATTAATGATAGAATTAATATGCTATTATTAATATGAATTTTTTTTTTAATTCAGTATTATTTGTAAATTTCAAAATAATTTGAAAAAATATTTATTGCTTTTTTATTCGAAGATATCTGATAATAATAAATTTTAAGGTATCATCGATAAAAAAAAACAAATTAGAGATTCTAATATGAAAAATCGAAAAGTCAGTTCGGAGTTGGTCGATAATATATATAAAAACTCAAAATTATATATATTCAATCATGTTCTGATTCCACTGTTCATGTCTTGTAGTCTTTTCTTTTGTATTTTGTCCCGATCCAACATGAGTATGTTGTTGACCAATCGGCTTATTGTCAAACGGACCAAACTATTATCAGTTCATCCATTCAACTTCCTAACTTTCTTTACAAATTAAGCGGTTTGACTTGTTTTAATAGTCAAACTAAGTCTAATAGATTATATCTTTAATTCTAATCCTCTCCACTCCATTAAATAAATAAATTAATTAATTAATTATATTTTTTTTAATGCATTCTAATAAATTGAATCTTTAACCTTATTTTATTTTTGGTCAAAATTAATTAACCCATAATATATTGAATTGGACTAATAGAAAAAATCGTTATTGTGTAATATGAAAAGATAATAAAATATTAAGAATTTAAATTTAAAAAAGTACACAATAATATAATAATATATTAAATTTTAGTTAGGTCGGAAAGTCTCAGAGCTAATTTAGGGAAGAGTTTATTAATGAAAGAATACTCTCTCAATTGACACGAGGTTTTTTGGAATGCTTAAAGAAAAGTTACGAGAGCGTATGCTCAAAGTAGACAATATCATACGTGATATGGAAATCAACCCAAGGGAAAGTATGGAACGGATTACCTTGATGATCAAGAGTAAAGAAAACTCGTTTCTAAACTTGTGATTCAAATCACTCTACAAGAGGTTTGATCAATACCACTTGAATAACTCTAATAGGTAAGTTATAAACACAAGAATTTGTAAAGCTAAAATAAAAATTATATTCTTAATTCCAAAATCTGATGTCTAATCAAATTAAAGAAGGCTTTATATAGCCTTTACAACATTAACCTATGTGATACATAACTCCGAAATTAAATGGGTTAGTAAATAAGAAATACTCATAACCTCCGTATTAAAATGGCTAGTTAATGGTAGAATACAGTAACCTTGGTTGGTGGATTACAATATAACATTAACTCCTATATTTAAAATTAGCTTAAATATGACAAACAAATAGTTAAACTATAATTAAATAATGCAATTAATAAAACGTGGAACTCAAAGTACATTTAATTCATCTCTTTTTTAAAACTCAACTCTGCATAACATATAAGGGAGGTCTCCAACGTCTTCTAGAATTTCTTTTGATGAGCTCATCATAGCTTGAACATAACTGTATAAGATTTGTTGTAGTTTTTTTGGCTCTCGTCCTTGTAATTAGACCTTGAGGTATGGAAATTGGTTGGTCGTGTTCATATCAATACGGTTGAAAGAGTCATGTTCAACTAACAATGTTATTGTTATTATTCTATTTATTTATTTATTTTTAAATATTTAGCTTCCCTTAAAAAAAAACTAGCGTAAGTGGAGAAGAAGAATCCCGACCATTTCTACGCAACCCATTGACACCCTCTTTTTCCTTATTGCCATTTGTGTCCCCCATTTTTAATTTCCAATTTTACCCTCCTTGCATATTTTTAAATGTTTTTTTAAAATTAATAAAATTTAATATTATTATTCTTATTATTTTGTTAAAGTTTTCTGAAATTATTAGTTTAAAGATGTTTTTATTAATTTATGAGTTAAATAAAAAGATAAAGAGAAGGGTATATTGGTCAATTGACGGGAACCGTTAAAAAGTTGTTCGAAAAGCAAAGCTTCAAATTGTTCTTTGTTCCTTCTCCAAACTCCTTTCCTCTCCTCTGCAACTCTCTCTCTCTCTCTATCTCTACTTTTTCCTTCGCCATTAAGTCTTCACATTCACCTTCTTCATCCGTTTTCCTCTTCTCTGCAACTCCATTTCCCTCCACTTCGGCCAAGAACAAGAACCTCTTTCTTAATCCTTCTTCAATGGCGGAATCGGACGTTCCCGCCAAACCTCCAAATCTGCCGCCAAGGAAAGATCGGGCTACTCCAAGTAAGTTCAATAGCCATATCTTGTATAAAATTTTAATGGCGATTTTCTTTCTAGTGATTCTCCCTCTAGTCCCTTCCCAAGCCCCTGAGTTTGTTAATCAAACTTTACTCACTAGAACCTGGGAGCTTCTGCACCTTCTTTTCGTCGGAATCGCTGTTTCTTACGGCCTTTTTAGCCGGAGAAATGATGAGAAAGAGGATGAAATTAGTGTCTCTAATTTTGATAATGTTCAGTCTTATGTTTCTGGTTTGCTTCATGTTTCGTCTGTTTTTGATGATGAGGCTGAAACTCCATCTGCTAATGATGAATCCATGTCTTTGTCTGATGGAAATAAGGTCCAAACATGGAGTAATAGGTATTTTAGGAATGAGTCTGTGGCTGTTTCTGAAGAAAGTCCTGTTGTTAATGAGCAGAGAGTTAGGAGTGAGAAGCCTCTGCTTCTTCCTGTTCGTAGCTTGAAGTCTCGAGTTGTTGTAGATGATGAGTCTAGAACTGTTTCTGGATCTACGTCGAGAGTGAGTTCGAGAAGATTATTGAGCGATTCGAAGAGGAGTTCGAATGGGGAGGTTGGGGGAGTGAATCTTGGAGGAGTTGAGGATAATTTCAATGAAAATGTCGCTCTTCCATCCCCGGTTCCATGGCGATCGAGATCGGGGAGGACGGAGGTGCAAGAAGAAGCTGATAATCCTCCTATGTATTCCCCTGCTGTTCCCATGGAGGAATCTGAATCGAATTGGATCGATTCTAGGTCTTCTAGGCCTCAAACTTCAAGGTCCTCCCAAGCCAGTGCCATTAAGCTATCTCCTCCTTCTCCTTCTCCTTCTCCTTCTCCATCTCCAAGGAAGCCATCTCCTTCGCCCAATGTGTCGCCAGAATTAAAGGCCAAGAGTTCTGAGGGTTCGGTAAGGAAGAAGAGCTTCTTCCCGTCTCCTCCGCCTCCGCCGCCACCTCCACCCCCGCCACATGTTCGAAGAATTGCCTCAATGAAACCAAGCTCTTGGTTGAACGACAATGATGTACCTCATCAAAAGGATTTGAAGAGAAGCGTCACTACTAGCAAGCCCAGAAGCTCAATTCGTGCTACAGGAGATGACATTGATATGGTGATGGGTACTAACTCAAGTGCTGAAGCACTGCCAAGAAATTATGATGATAGTTTATCAATGGGGAAATCTACTAGAAAAATCAGACCTGGAGAAGTTGCGAATGAGCCACCAAGAAGAGGAAGAGAATTTGGTGGATATGATCAGTTGAAGGGGAAGATGATAGATCAGAACGCCCATGTCCAAGCTTTTGAAGAAAACCCCATTGAGTTTCCAAATGACAATAAAAAAGAACTGGTCGAAAAGCTCAGCATGGAGACCGACGACGACATGGAAAGCAAGGAAGAAGACAATAACATGGTGGGAAAGTTTATTAGGGAAGACAATGGAGAACCCTTTAATGTGAACCGTAGAGACAACGAAAGAAGCTCGAGTAATGAATTAGAAGCAGGAAGCTCTAGCAATCTGAGCAATGATGGAGGACCAGATGTAGATAAGAAGGCTGATGAGTTCATTGCCAAATTCAGAGAGCAAATCAGGCTTCAAAGGATTGAATCAATCAAACGATCAACTGGACAAATTCGTAGAAACACTTCAAAGCAAACTTGAAGTTGAAGGACACATCTAACCCTTCTTCAGTAAGTTCATCAACATTTGAACTCCAAATCATTCAACTGACAGTACATGATTTTCTTCTTTGATCATCAAGTTCAATTCCAGGTAAGTGCTTCATCTTCTCCAAATATGAAAGATTCTATATTTCAGCAGGCCTCTTCCCATTAGTGTTTGTTGATCTGCAGCTGAAACAACTTTAGTTGTATGAATTAGATAGACTTGGTTGTTTCACTCCATCAAATATTTCTTTCTATATATTTGGATATAGAACTTTTAGCACAAGCAGTTTAATTATAACCCATTTTAGATTTGGAACTTGGTAGAGTGCTTTTGGCATTTTGACCTGCCAAAGATGGGTTTTTGTTAAATGTTTCCTGTCCGGGTATGTTCGAATTGGGCGAACTCAAACCTTTCTTTGTTAAAGGTACATGTTCAACATTGTTGAGTAATTGTTAAGTTGATAAGAATTTTAATATTTTAAAGTCAGGGACATCCGATAAATTTAGAACAATACAGAGAAGATTAGCATGACTCCTGTGCAAGAATCACACGCACAAATAGAGAAATGGTATGAGAGCTAGACACTGGGCAGTGGATTGTGTGATCACACATCGGTTGGAGGTGAACAAAACATTCCTTATAAGAGCGTAGAAACCTCTCTCCAGTGGATGCAAAGTGAAACCTCAAATAGGACAATATCAGCTAGGGATGACTATGAGCGGTTCATATTTTTCCATAGTCATTGTTGGAAGGGCTAAGCCCAAAGGAAGATAGGTGAACGCTTTGCAACGGCCCAAACCCAATAGAGATAAAGCCCATGATCTATTCTAATGGGCTTGGGCTGGATTGTGTCTTTTAGATCACTCCTTTAATTTTAGTTCAATTAAATATTTAGATAAATCCTAGTTTTATATGTGTATATATATATATATATATAGTGGTTAGTATTTAAATATTTTTTTTAAATAGTGAAATGTGCACTTTATTGGGGCTTGAAATATTTGCTTCATGTTTCCTTCTTACACTTCAAAAAGACAAAAGCTAGTAAGCTAATCTCCAAAACAACCTTTTTTTTTAATTATTTTTTTATTCTTTTTATTTTGGTCAAAAAGTGAATTTTTTATTTTTTATTTTTTAAAAAATCCCCTAAAATAGGGAGCATTGTTCACAAATTAACAATGTTTTTGTTTGGTGTCCCCTTTTTATTTAAAATTTTGTACACCCAATCAAAGCCTACTGCTAATCCCCCAATTTTTGGTTGTTTTGTCCCACCAATACTCAATGATGACATTTATTGAGAAAAGCTTCTCAAATTTCTAGGTATTTGATTATGATTTTTTTTTTTTTTTTCATTAACCTTTACAAAAGTAATTTAAAAATATATATTTTCAACGAGAAAGTTGAAACGTACTCTAAACATGATTTAACTCAAAAAAGAAAATTTTAATTACAATTTATTCATATATGTTCAAAGGGTAATAAATCTCTTTTTTTTTAAATTAATTTTATATCTTATAAAATTACAAATTTTAAATTTTTAAAATTTTTTGATTAGTAGTTACATAAATTTTAAACCCATTTGATAATCCTTTGATTTTTAGTTTTTATAAACTTAATTTTAAAAAATAAAAAACAAGTTAAAAACTAAATTTGTAAATTTGAAATTGAAAAACTAGCTAGTAATTTAATCAAAATAGTTTACAAATCCCTCTAACAATTTTGTAGTATATTAAAAAAAAAGCCTTAGAAAGAGATTAATTTTGTAACGTCTAAATTTATGACTAACACATATTGTCCATTTGTTTCTGTTATATATTACTGTCAATTTCACGGTTTTAAAACGGGTTTTCACACCTTTATCCCTTAGAAACATAACATTCTCGCACTCTTACCTGATTAAATGATTATATTTATTGGCATAAAATATTTCAAATCAAAAAAATTATATTATTCTTATTTTTTTTGGTGGCATAAAAAAAAGCTTTAAAATCAAGAGCAAAATTATGATCCTAAACACTTGTGGACAAAAAAATTCCAAAAACAATTATTATTTAAACAAAGTTCAAAAAATATATTTAAAATAAAATAAAATAAAAAAGTTTAAATACATCATTGAAATATAACAAATATAATATAAGTTTTAGCACATTGAAGATCCAACACAAATTTACCTTTTAAGCAATGTCTTAGTTTATCATTTTATGTCTAATTATTTATATTCTTAATTTTCACTCTTCAATAATAAAAAAAATGGTTAATTTAATGACGAGTCTCCTTATGAATTTTAATTATTGAACGTGTTTATAATTTTTAATGATTCGACCCGATATAAAATTATAAAATAATAATATTATAAAAACGAAATCCGAGAAAGAGTTAAATTAAGATTAGTTTATATTTAGAAAAAAAAAATTAATTAGGCATCTCATTATCCACTTTACAACTCAAACCCCTTTTTCTATCACCTTCCAAACATTTTTTTCCCCCCTAAATATTACAAAAAAAAAAAAAAGTATTTAGCCCTAAGATAAATAAATAAACTACTCAACGCTAATTATGACAAGATGGGCCGAACATTACAAAACACGGAGGCCCACCAAATCCCGGCCCAACAACCGTATCCTAAGATAGCGAAATCTCGGAATTGCCCTCGTCGGTGGGGAGGGTATTTACGAGCGAGGGTGTAGGGCGTTGAAGGGCCGGGCCGGGATGGCGGAGGCCCACGGGTTGATGTGGATGGGCCGAGCGTGGTGGGCCTGGGCCTGGCCCACTCGTGTCACTGTAGTGGGGGCTGACGTGGAGGGTGGGACCGCGACACGCTCGCATGACGGGCACATGGTAAGGGTGGTGGGTGGGGTCATGTGCATGTAGAATTGTGGGGAAAGTTTCAGTGCTCTCAGTTCCTGTACTTCTTTTTGCAACCGCCTATTCTCATCCGTCAGATTCTCACAGCATCTCTTTAGAAACTCGCAATCAACCTCCGTTTGCTTCAATTTTGTCCTGTATTTATAAATAATTATAAATATATTAACATCTAATTTCTCATTTATTTATATTTATTTAGTCTAAATATTAATTAAAAAAATATTTAAATTTCTAATTTCTTAATTTATATATAAATATATCGAATCAATAGGTAATCTATATTCTAATTTTTAAAATTTTAAGGATTATTTTTCATAAATTAAATAAAATAGAATTTTGAAATAATAAGGTCAAAGGGAAAAAAGATTTAATTTGTTATTATGACGAAAATGCCCTTGTGAATGAAGGAAATTTCCTCACCTTGCCCTTCTGTTTTGGAACCAGACTTCGACTTGTCTTGGGCGGAGACCTAACTGTTTCGCCAGAGCCAGCTTTTGCTTCTGTGTAAAATTACGAAAATACCCTCATAAATTTTCTGTTTGGTTCCCGAGAAAATTTCGTGAACGAATCGGGTCGGGTCGGGTCGGGTTTGAGACAAGACTTACAGGATTGAGAGTGTTGTGTTCTTTGAAGCTATCTTCCAAGACGGCGGACTGATCTTTAGTAAGCCGAAGCTTTTTTCTAGAAGTTTCGCCGTCTTCTTCATCGCTAATTCCTCTGAAACAATCTCTATCGCCGTCGAGATCCTCGCCGTTCGTTTCCCGTTCACTCCGTTTCCCACTCACACTCGACACCGTACTATTCGGGCTCGACATCGCCGCTTCCTCCTCACAATCCGCCGTCGACGGCGGAATCCGGTTCACATCAATACCCCGGAGCAGCGATCGCCCAGTTTCCGAAGTCCGATCTGCAAAACCCAAATTCCAAAATTAAAAAAAAAAAAAAAAACCCAAAGAAAACAACATCTGCTCTGTTTCGCTCTGTTTCAGTATGTTCGGGTGAAGAGATTCGAACCAGAGGAGGCATCATTAGTCCAAGACGGCATGAGATTGAGCTGCAAATGGCGGTGGGGATGAGAATCAAAGCTCAACCCAAGGCTCAAACCAAGGCCATCGTCGTTGCCGGCCATCATATCTCTGCAAATTTCTTGAATTTGAAGAGAGAGAGAAGAAACAGGGGAAGAGAGAGAAGGAGGAGAAGGATGAGTGAGGTGTGGTCCAAGTAGAAGGGGAGAAGAAAGGATTATATAGAAAAGAAAGAAAGAAAGAGAAGAAATTGGGGAATTGGGAATTTGTTTCTTAAAATTAATGATGAAATGAAAGCAAACAAGTGAAAGAGTGTCAGAGGAAAGGCCCTCCAATTATCCCCAATCATCACTTTTGCTTCTCCAAAATATGCCCCTCCAACTTTTTTTTTTCAATAAAAAAAAAAATTATTTTTCGGTACTTTTAAATGTCTAAATTATAAAATTAGCCCATCTCGGGAGAGAAATAAATTAAGAACTTAAAAGGGTTTCGAGGATACGTGAGATCCCAGGTTGGTTGGTTGGGGAGGAGAACGAAATATTCTTTAAAGTGGTGTGAAAATCTGTCCCTAATAGATGCTTTTTAAAATCTCGATGTAAAACCCAAAAGGGAAAGTCAAAGAGGCGTGAAAGAAAGTCAACGAGACAAGATCTACTAGCAGTGAGCTTGGATTCTATGCGTTTAGATGATATGTGAGGGCGTTTTAAACTTAGGGAGAAAACCCAGAGAGAAAGTTAAAAGAGACGATATCTACTAGCAGTGAGCTTGGATTCTATACATCTAGACGATATGTGAGGGCGTTTTAAACTTAGAGAGAAAACCCAGAAAGAAAGTCAAAGAGACAATATGTACTAACAGTGAGCTTGGATTCTAAGGGTTTAGATGATATGTGAGATCCTATGTTAACTAGGGAGGACAACGAAATATTATTTACACGGGTGTGAAAACCTCTCCTTAACAGACACACTTTAAAACCTTGAGAGAAAACCCATAATAGAAAGCAGAAGAGGACAATATGCACCAGCAATGAACTTAACTAATAGCTATATAGTGATTAATTTTAAATAACGGAAAGTATAAGGACTGAAATGATATTTTTAAAATTGTTATAGCGAGGACTTGGGATAAATAACGAGGGGTTAAAGTCAAATAAGGGAAAATGTAAGGATTAGAATGAAATTTTTAATTTTTTTTAACTAGGGTTGGGATGAATGGATTGGGTTTTTAACCATGGTTAAAGTCACTTTCTTTTTTCTTTTACTAACTTTTTCACTTTTTGCCTTTACCCTCTTCCCTTTGGGTATCACGTCTTTGGCTTCTTTACTTTTGGTTCTTTTCATGAGTGCGATAAAAAGCCTCCCTTTCCTATATTAGCTTTATTTATTTATTTATTTATTTATTTTGCCAATTTTCTATTATCACAAAAAAAAAAATGATAATTAGTCAATACTTAAAAATAATAATAATAATAATAGAGATTAAATGTCGGCCGTTGAAAAAGGAAGAGATGAGAGCAACGGCTGGGATTAAAAGGAAGAGTAGTGGGGCCCAGTAAACAGCGAAGCTGAGACAACCATCAAATCCTGAGTGAATGGCTATGATTGGAATCAGACACTTAACCTTTTCATTTCATTCATTCAGTCTCCCTTGTGGGGCCCACTTATCTTTCTTTTTTTTTCTAAAATTACTTTTTTTTTTTAAATAAATATTTTTTATTAGTTGAGAAAAAGATTTCAGATAAAAGAATCACTTTTCCTCTCCTTTTTTTTTTCTCGTTACTAACCTCATATTCACCACCCATACACTTCCTCTCACTCCACTCGCTTTCCCGCGCGTGTTTCCCACTCTCCTTCTTTTTCTTATATTCTTTCTTTTTTTAAAAAAATATTGAGACTATTTATGTTAAATAAAAATGAATTATATATTTTTTTATGAAAAAGTTAAAAGAAATATAAATTAGATATTAAAATATATTTTAACGCAAAATAATTGAAGAATTGAAAAAAAAAAGTAAAAAAAAAAAAAGAATAAAAAAATGAAACTAATTATTGTAAGCGTGGAACTTCAAAGGTGGTGAGCCGACAGCATCCTATGGTCGTCCTCTAAATCTCAAGACATGCTACCCTATTATTCAATTTAATTATTATTCTTTTTTATATATAATTTTAAACTTTATTTCTTTATCTCCCCCCCCCCCCCCCCCCCCCC